>NW_016162402.1:29544-43363 GCF_001687245.7 Rhagoletis zephyria | reverse complement strand
TTTTAAAAAAAAAAAAAAAAAAAAAAAAAAAGTTGTTGATCTGATTGAATTTTATATATTTTAAATTTTTATAAAAAGGACCGTTAACTTATGGCCAATTGTTAAATAATCCACACACAATTTTTGATAATATATGTATTAGTGATGGGCAAAAAATCACTATCGGCGACTTTTTCACAGCGATTTTCAAGTCACCGTTTATCACAGTGATTAAAAATATTAAATCACCGTTTTCCTATTTTTTCATTCTACCACGTGTGGCATCACTATTACTGTTGAACCATTCACAATTGCATCAATCGCTGTAACTGGTAAACAGTACTGCCGTAAAGTTTTAAATTAAGATCTTCATTAAAAGGGCAAAAGCATGCTTGATACAAGTACTATCTTCGCGAAGTTTCGTCTCATGTATTTTATGTACATATTATATTTACATTTTCAGCAACACAGAAACTTGTCACTTTTTATTTAAAAATGTAATAATATGAAACTAATATACATTTAAAGCTTTACGAATTGCATTTTAATAACGGTATTATAAAATTATGGAGTGCTTATTGCGTTGGCTTTGTCTGCCTATCAATTTTGTAACTTAACAAAAACGTGGTAAATTTACGGTATTTGGCGTATTGCTTGAACATGCTTGACATGTTGCTTGGAGATGATTCACAAAGATTTTTATAATAAAAGCAAGCTTTAGTCCATTTTAATGTGATTCGTGGTTGCTTGTATAATGTTTTAGCGTAAAGTCTTGTTTTTACTCATGAATGTCACTAAATCGTGGTTGCTTGAACATGCTTGATATTACCTTTCATTTCAAAAGCTTTATTAAATGCATTTTTACTACCTTTTTAAGGATAAAAGAAGAATACTTCGCTTTTTTGTGGCATCCAATTGAAACAGTTGATGATTAACGTGTTGCTTGTGTATGGTTGACACTGTTTTTCAGTTGTTTACAACAACTGAAAGACATATAATAGTGAATGATTGAATGCGATTAACAACATTTGTTGAACGAATTACGTATACCTATACTCTTGAGTAAAATAATTCAGGGAAAGAAAAGCTCGAGTAACACTAAATCATGATTGTTTTAACGTGCTTGACACTACTTTTCATCGAAAATGTAGCTTCCACTATTTATTTTATTCTAAGTGCAGCTGAATGAAGTTCATTGTTATGTGATTCAAAAAATAATAATGCTAACTAGGGCAAGATTGTTAGTTGCTTGAATAAGAATGACATTCGTTTTTCGAAATAAAACTTAAATAACACTAAATAATGGCTGCTTGAACATGCTTGACACTAATTTTGATTACTGTGATGTATGTATAACTTAACTCCTTTTTATGGTATTCTAAGAAAATTTAGCAGATTTGAAAGTGATTGATGGCTGATTGTATATGCTTGATACGCTTCATCCGCTTCAAGGGCTTTATTCTACGTGTAAATGCTTCACTTTATCTATTTTTATATAATAATCAATGTCGCTGGACTTTTTTTCGAAAAAACTGCAATTTCTTAAGAAAACACTCTACTTTCACCAAAAAAAATGTAACCCTCAAAACGAAGGGTTTTTGGAAAATTAAGGTTTTAAACTTTAATAAATATAAATGACAAAAAACAATTAATTTAAAATGAAATAACATTAACAGTTTAAATCATGCGTAACTTAATAACAAATGCCTTTATATGGTAAAATGGTACATTAAAATCACATTTGGTTTTAATGGAATTTAATTTCATTATTTTTCCAAAATTTACCTGTTAAATCTTTTATACAATTCATTCGATAGCTGAAATTAAATGCAATCTTAAGCATTTTTAAAAGCTCTTTAGTTGTACCACAAAATGCTAGAATTTCTACGGTGATTCCCATTTTGGTTTTATTTAAATTGATTTGAAAATTTGCTCCAAAGAAACTGAATTTTAATTTATTCATTCACAACTAAAATTTTGAAAAAAAAAACGCTCATTTGTGCAAGGAGGTAATTTTAAAGACTGCAAGCTTGTCTAAGAAACTGTAATTTACAGTTAATACTGTGATTATGGCCACGCTGGTAATAATGTGTAATAACAAGTTGGTGTTATGCTAAAGGATTGCCTTTCAATTAATTAAAATTTTTCTTAAGTTAAGTACCTAAGTAGTTACCATTTATAAATCGTAATTAGCGCTTTTCTGGGGCAATTTTTAATCTTCGCCCAGTATCTTGTAAATTTTATGGGCAATTTACGGTATAACTACTCATGTTTACAATAACTAAATATTTTCTTATCAAGCAGCGGCGATAATTGTTTTTATGGACATGACTGTCAAATACTTAACTTAACTTGCACTCGGTTTATTACAACTCAAACTGTTATCTACAAGAATAGCAATGTGTTAATTTTTTCTACGCAGGTATCTCACAATTTCACAATCATGAAAAATAATAGCCCATAGTAAATTAAATATATTTAATTTGTTGCAATTTCTTGAATTTTGTTAAAAAAAACTCAGTAAAATTTTGCTAATTAGCTACTCAAATATTAGCTAGCGCTGAACTAAAAATATACTTGTTCGCAAATGCGCATTAGATATACATACATACATACATACATACATACATACGCATGTATAAGTAATAGGTAAACAAAATTTATATAGAAACTTTACTTAACAATTGATAAAAATGTGACTCAATATTATTAACTAAGTAAATATGGAATACTTCTAAGAATTAAGGACACACAAGTATTTAAATGTGCGTACATACATATGTACATAATTTAACCCATATAAATATACATAGCCGAGGTATGCATTTAAAAAAGACTTGGAACTTCGCAAAGATCACTTAAACATATGCCACATAGCGCAAGTGCTTTATTACTCTGCAACTCCCAATAAGTAACCCCTTGACTGCTTTGAGGCTTAGGTTAACCCTCTCAGGAGCATAAGCCTATAAATAAAAACACTCATATTTACAAATGAAAGATATTATTCATTGAGGGCTAAGAAATCGCATATTAAAAAATAAGAATTCTTTGTAAAAAATAATTCTTTCCTAAAAATGTTTTTTAAGAACTTTTTCTAACTGTTTTATTCCAAAAAAGTTGTTGTTAATCTTCATTTTTTGTTATAAAAATTGTTTTCCAAATCATTTTAAAACTTTTTTTAAATTTTTTATGTGTTTTTCCCATATATATTTTTTTTAAATATATGTACTGTTTTCGTCAAAGAAATAACTTTTTCGCCAAAAAAATTTTTGTTTCATACTTTTATAAAATTTATTCACATTATTTTCTTAACAAATAATTTTTTCCAAATAAATTTCAAATTTAGTTTTTCCCCTCAAATGAATTTTTCCTGAGAACTACTTCTCATTACATTTCTATCCTAAAAAATTAATATTTTTCCCGACATAAATTCTCCGTAAAAATATATATATTTTTTTTAATTTTACTTTTTAAAAAACAACCAAAAATCTTATTTTGAAAAACTTATTTTTTCTAAAATTTCTTCATATAAACAGCTTAATGAGACAATAATATCCATATGAGTGGAATAACTTTTTAGGAAATATGTTTTGCTTAGTCCTGAAAGGGTTAAGAATAAATTTAGGCTTCTGCATTAAGATATGGACAACACCGATGACCGCTTAGCTAAACTTTCACCAATATAACCTGCCTCCACATGTATCGGCTCTAAGAGTGAGTGGATAGTAGGCTGTAATTGGAATAAAACACTGGTAGGTTTCTTCACGAAAGGGTTAATGGAGGGGTGTATATTTCTGGAAGCCATCCATCAACCTCAATCAGTTTAGACTTCCACATCACTTTAGTGTTTTCCAGGCAAAAGTAGCTGCTATTAAGGAAGCAATTTATCTTCAGCAGGGGACTCTGACAGCCAAGCGGCAATCTAGGCATTGGATTTGTTCACAGTGCGCTCAGCGTTAGTAGGCCCAGGACTGGCTTAACTAGTCTAATTTATAAGGGTTTTAGGCTATAGTTATGTTGCAAAAAATTGCGTTGCGGCTCAGTTGGCCAGCAAAAGCATCCTCCAGTCAAAGCCACGTGCAACTGTATCGTCTCTCTGGCCGAGAGTAGACTGCTTTCGTTCGTAGACGTTTTCGTTGTGTAGAGGCTTTTAATTTTAACTCTCTGCTACTGACGTGACCGAAATTTCACTGTTTTGATGAATTGTAGCCTCTCAGACACCAATTTATTATGTCGAAAAATAGGCCTTTTTAGTAATCAATGTTATTGAAGCTCGGGAAAAATGTCGAACTCTCGGTGGCTGTCAGACTACCACGCCAGTCGCAGAGGGTTAAGATGACACTGAGCTATACACATAAAGTGGTTTTGCTAACGGCACTTTAACGGTCAATATAACTATTCCGATAGTCTCGAAATTTCTTCGTTTTATCTAAGGACCATTTTTGTATGGAAATTTTCGCAACAACGAGATTCTTTCAGGGGGCTCAACAAACATGTTTAATACAGTCATGGAAAAAATAATAGCGGCACGACATTTTACTAGTCTTAACTATTTTTCTTTTGTCTGTTTAATATTAATTATTTTTTCCATGACAACGCATCCCATTAATAACAAAAACCATATAAATCCAAATTTTAAGCTTTGTGTTTAAATTAGAAAAATTTTACAACAACTACAACCTTAGTTAATAATTTTTTCAACAATTGTTTTCCATACAAAGTATGTGGGACATTTTTTTTTGTATGGAGCAGAATAGAAACACCATCGGCAAAAATATTATAAAATAAATAATATAAAAAAAAAAAAACATATACAACGCTTTTATAAATGGACTAAAAAGTAGAAAATAATATTTTCAGTCCCATAGAATTTGTTTTGATAACTTTTGATTTTGAAATTTTAGCAAAAGTCATTATAAACAATCTATGAAATTGAAAATGAAAAGCGTGGGGCGCATGTAATACACTTGAATTGATATGAAAAGTAATATATGTATGTATGTATGTGGGTATATGAATAACGACCGCTTAAAATCGATTTCAAAGTTCTACTTTCGCTGTAGAAATTTTAGGTCTACGTTATGTAGTTTGACTATTGTCAATTAAATCGAATGCTTTGTATTGCATGCGCTCCACGTTTTTCATTTTCAATTTCATAGATTGTTTATAATGACTTTTGCTAAAATTTCAAAATCAAAAGTTATCAAAACAAATTCTATGGGACTGAGAAGTATTATTTTCTACTTTTTAGTCCATTTATAAAAGCGTTGTATATTAAAAAGTTTTTTTTATATTATTTATTTTCTACTTTTTAGTCCTGTCTGAATAAAATTTTGCAATAGATATTAAAATAATTCAACGATATTAATAGAAAGGTGCACACACATGCATTTACATATGTATGTACATACAAACGAGCACCAATTAATTTTATTTAAAGAAATGGCGTGTCGTCTATTTCCGCTGTAGCAAACGTAGTACATAGGGCGACATCTAGATGTCATCTACCTCGCCCTATTCACTACAGCTGTCGCCCTATGCACTATGCTTTTTTATAGGAACTTTTCAAAGCTTTGCTTTGGTGTCGGACACACAACATTGAAAGTTTCTGGATCCACAACATTGAAAGTTTCTGGACACAAAACATTGCAAGTTGATAAAAGCGTTGTAAAATCTACTGCATACTTAAATTTTTGTTATTAACTCTTAATAAAAAGTTTTTTTACGATTTTTTGAGTTTTTCTAATTTTTCTTGTAAGATGTATTTTCATGAAAAAAATAATAAGCAATAAACAACCTTAATGAAAATAGCCAAAACTTATCAAAATATCGTGTCAATATTATTTTCTACATGACTGTATATCGATGGCTGAGTGGAAGATCGACCTATCTCGGCAGCCAGTTCGAAAACGCTCTATCTCAAAAAACTTTTCAAGAACGCGAATGATACATTAGTGTTTGCCTACATACTTAATAGGAAATAAATAAATTGTCTATGTTATTGATTATTTATATTGTTAGTACGCTAATGACATTTTAATCGAAAATATTCGTTATTTTTTTCATAAACAAGTTAAAAAGGTTTTAGCTCTTATAAACAACTTTTTTCTTATTTAAGATCTACGGAGTGTTAGAGCGCTCCACTAGCCTAAGAAAATTTCAATTCGCTGATTGGCTTCGACTCGAGAAACTGGAAGTTAAAGTTTCGGGATTTTCATAATTTCCGGAGGTCTTTTCACCTTAAGAACTTTCCATTTTCATGCCTTACATTTGTACCTAAAATTTTATATAAGTACATATGTACTAACAGTAGAACCACCTAAAAGCTGTCATCCTTCATTTCATCGCTTCAGCTCATCACCATCATAATCATCATCATCATCGTTGCTGACAAATGATCTTAAACAAAAATTTCCTTCACCTTCTCAACGTTACAAGTTTGCCCCAATTATGCTATTTTTATTTGTATGTATTCAATACACACACCGGCGCAAACATAGACACTCTAAATTCTAAACTAATTTTATTTAACAAATTTAAATTTAGTAAACCTTTGCTTGTGAATTTTGTCATGGCAATGACGTAAATCTCTGACACAATGCAGTGTGTGACATTATAATTGAAGGTGAAATGTTGATGCTATACACCAGAAAGGCTGAGAAAAGTGAATCAATAGAATTAGAGAACAAAGAGCACAAAATGTGCCACGAAATTAAAACAAAAATCCACTAATGCAAAAACCTAAACTAAATAAGAGAAATTGGAAAAAAAACACTTTCCACAACACTATTTTACCTGTGTGAAATGGCTCTTTACATGGTATGTGTGTGTGTGTTGTGAACTCAGATGCCGCAACGAGCCAATTGCAGGCTTTCGCGTCTGGTTCAATTGGCAATTGACCAATGCAATTCAAGACGTCATTAACGAGTTGGCAATAAAGCAAATAAAGCAAATTATAAGTAACTTGAATAAAATTTACGATTTTAGGCTCGGCGAACGCTGCACTGAAACATCGGTATGCAAAGTTGCAAGGTATTTTTGGCCGGTAGTTGATCGTGGGCAGTTTAGGAAACTTTTAGAGCTTACTAAGCAACAACTCTCGGTTTTGATGGGGATTCTGACTGGGCCCTACCCCATGGGAATTCATGCGGTAAGGCTTAATATTGCTGCGGACCCTATGTGCCGCAACTGTCTGGAGGACGATGAGGTAGAATCATCTCAGCACTATCTTCTCAGCTGACCTGCCTTTGCGACCTGGGCCTCGCGACCTCGGGTCGCACTTCATGGCTGCTTCAGAGGAACTCTGTAGAGTGGACATCAGCTGCTTGCGGAAGTTAATAACCAGCACCAAGCGCTTTTCCAACTTCACTTGATTATCTGTTTTACCCTTCCAGGACTGCCACCTAACCTAACCTTCTTAACAAATTTTCAATAAAATTTTTTTTTTCTCAGAGTAATTTTGGATTGCGTACGCGCTCAAACTTAATTTTAGTAGATATGCTCCTTTGGTATAATTCATAGGACAACATTTTTATTACCACCGCAAGTTTCCTAAATGAGGTGTTGATCAATAAATTGAACTAAATTCACGGTAAACAAATTTTAATCCCTTCACTTCAGTTGAAAGTTGATAGTATCTTCATGGTCTCCAAAGGCGAGCAGTTTTATTGGCGCGGAATCCATGCATTGCCAAAAAAGTGGGAAACGATGGGCAATACCTTCAATAAAATATATTGTACCAATTTTGCACAATAAAGTTTCAAATTAGAGAAAAAATTTTTGAGATTTACTGGTAGTTACAACCAACACTTTGAAGGATGTGCCGACCAATGATCGTAAAACCCCTTTTGGTATACTTTTGGTTTGGGTAAAACTTGTATTGAATCCGAAGGGCATTGTTTCGAATTAATAAAGCCAAAATCGGTCAAAACAATACTGCTGTTTATTTTGGAACGTATGTAAGTACCTTGCATTATTTTGATTGACCACGTGCAAATATATTTAAACCAGTTTATTGCAAAATAAATTAATCATCTACAGTTTGTGAGTCACATGATCTTAATTCAAGTAAATTAAGGAAGGCAAATAAATAAAATGGAAAAAATTTTTNCAAATTAGAGAAAAAATTTTTGAGATTTACTGGTAGTTACAACCAACACTATGAAGGATGTGCCGACCAATAATCGTAAAACCCCTTTTGATATACTTTTGGTTTTGGTAAAATTTGTATTGAATCCGAAGGGCATTGTTTCGAATTAATAAAGCCAAAATCGGCCAAAACAATACTGCTGTTTATTTTGGAACGTATGTAAGTACCTTGCATTGTTTTGATTGACCACGTGCAAATATATTTAAACCAGTTTATTGCCAAATAAATTAATCATCTACAGTTTGTGAGTCACATGATCTTAATTAAAGTAAATTAAGGAAGGCAAATAAATAAAATGGAAAATATTTGTTTTTATATTTAAATTAAAAGTATTTGCATGTGATAATGAATACCAAAATAGCGCGCGCACATGATGACAATTTTTCACATCATTTATACAATTATTGTTAAATTTTATTTGCACACAATAATGATACAACAAATGAGGCCGTAATTCTCATGAATTGGCAACAGTTCAGCAACAACATGTGAAAAACGCTTGAGGCAACAGTTGCAGTGCTTTAATAAGAAAAACCACAATGATAGAAACGACAAAAGCAAAAACATAAATAAATAAATAAATATGTGCACAAATGTAGAGCCAACAAAAAAAAACAATACTTGCAGCCAAAAAAGCANCATGAATTGGCAACAGTTCAGCAACAACATGTGAAAAACGCTTGAGGCAACAGTTGCAGTGCTTTAATAAGAAAAACCACAATGATAGAAAAGACATAAGCAAAAACATAAATAAATAAATAAATATGTGCACAAATGTAGAGCCAACAAAAAAAAACCAATACTTGCAGCCAAAAAAGCAGATCAGTTACAATAACTGCAGGGCGCAATGTATGCAAGCGTAACAAATGAACTGATGCTGATGCGATGCGCTGCAGATAGGCCCAATTAGGAGGGTTGCGCTAAAATATAAAAAACACAACAACAACAAAGATATGCAGCTAATATGAAAATCGCCTGCATATAAGCAACAGCAATTTATAATGATGCCGTTTGATGTATGCAACACACAACATTTGGCAAGTTGGGTACAACCGGCGACAGCATGCCTGAGGGTCTGGCGATTTTAAAAAATCGATACTCATAGTACCTAGTACAACAGCAAGTGAAGGAAATTCATTTCACATTTCCCACATGTGCGATCAACTAAAGCATGAGTGAGGGATTCAGAGAGTGAGTGAGTGAGCGGGAGTGAATAAATGAGTTTAACGCCAAGTGAAATATAAGGGCCCCCATTCAAGTAGCAAAGAGGGAGCAATAAAACTGGCGGAAATCGTAAGTAAACATTGTGTAAGGGAATAGAGCTGATAATGTTGAAAATGACAACAAAAGCAATTGATGACAACAGCAGACAATCGCAGTGGTTCACACTGATGGCGCAATTGTTGACTCTTGTTGCGATTTACGTCGCAAAAACACTCGGTCAATATTTATTTTAAAAATACAAATTGAGACACTATTGAAAAGGGGAGTGGCGTGGAAAACGGAAGGTGTTATCGTTTCAAGTTTTTACTCACTAAGCGCTTACGACTTTGAAATTCTAAGAATTTTAATTTTATTGTCAACATTGCTAATTACAAAAAAAAGAGTAAATATTTACAGTTGGCAATGTTTTTCCCAAGCAATATTTTTTGAGCCATTTAATACAGAGCAAAGCCATAAACAATAAGCGAAATAACAGCCGATAAAATATCAAAATTTTGGTACATATTCACTTTAAGAGTGAATTCCTTAAAATAGCCCAACAACAAATAGAATATTCTATCACTCAAAAACTGCAATTTTCGGCCAAGCAAAAAAATCAAAAATCATTTTAAATGTGAAAGACTATTACAAGATGAGAACATTTGCACATTTTTGTATTTATGTATGTACAATATGTGCATAAAATACGGCGTAACCGCTTGACTGCTTTTAAAGAAAGCGCGCCAGCAATAGTCCCAGACACCGTAAAAGTAAATTAGCAGACAAAAGTCGAAATTTTAATTTTTGACAAAGTATGACGTAAACACTTTGAATGAAATTTGCTTTCGAATGCCACAAAATAAAGGCCGGTCAAACATTTTAGTTTCTATGTACATAGATATGTATATAGGCACGTATGTGTTACATATTCATGTATTTATATAGCATTCAACTATCAACTAAATAAATAAAAATAAAATATGAAACTGTTGAATTCACACAACGAACGGAAACAACATAAAAAATAATTTAGAATTTTTTAAGTCAATGCGTTGGTGGCAGCAATGTCACCCTGACTGCTCATAAAGCGGTTGGCATTGATACAACAAATTTTTATAATAGTTTTTTTACAACTTTTTCAGCGCTTTATCTAGCAAGTTAGATTACTATGAGGCTTAAAATTTTACATCACCGCAACTTAGATATAAATAAAATTTAGCATTTGAGCAAGAAAACGCTGTATACATAATACAAGTATTTAGTGCGCGCCAAGCTTCAAGCTTTTTTGCTTCATTTAAATTATAAAATTATGTTTTCTAAACAATATTAATTAGAACCGCTAAATAAGCGTTTTATAAAGATAAAACTTAGGTAGAAGTTGTTGGTCTGAGAACAGTTTGGATAAGCTGGGAACAGTTTTTAAAACTACTAAAATTTACTTTAGAACATTTTGCTCGTAAGAATACCAAATTATCGTAATAAGAGTATTTTCATGAGCTGGGAACAGTTTTTCAGTTAAATCCAAATAATAGGAAAGCATCGAATTGCACGGCAAGAAGTTAAGTAAAAACTTTTTAGAAGTATATATGAATTACATTATATAAATAAAACATTAATTTCACATTTTTGAGAAGCAATTTTTAAAAATCTGGCATATTTTCTAAAGTACTAATGGAATGACTTGAGATTTTTACCAAGCAGTTAGGCATATTGCCCAATGTACTTAGGCACGGGAATTCATTACTCCTCTGCAAACTTTCCATACGGTTTTATGAATCGTGGTAGTTTGTCGAGGGAAAGAGAATGTGTAGCTCGTTCATTCTCAATACATTTAACCCAAAAATATACCATATCAGTCTGGAAAAGACTTGAGGCCATGCATAGAAATGAATCAGTACTATTCTCATATTCTAAACAAGACGTGACCATATGGCTCGTAGCCACCATCACCATCTTGTCTGGGCTTTTCAGGAAACACCTGGTTGTTTTTCGGGTGGAAGTATTGCACCAACGGCTTAGGAAACGAATTAGTTCGCACTATTCTAGGTCCTAAAATTTTGCGCCGCTCCAAAGAACCACAGTTCGCCAATTCATCAATTGACCTGAAACTCAAACAGCTAATATAGAATTTATTTCTTTACTCTTTTATATATTTTTATATGTATATTTTTCTTAATTTTTAATATTTTTGGAAGCTCATACTCATAGGGAGTAGCACGAGTACCAGAAGTTAACACAAATTGTCACTGTTTGTTACAAATTGAATAATTTAGGGTGCACATATGTGTACCCACGATCTGATGAGGATGGGTAGAAAAGGAAAATACAAACACAAAAAATTCTTTACGACTGATAATATCAGACAACATCTAAGCAACTGACCGCGAAATAAAAATCCTCCAACTGAGGGCAGTTTTATTTATGTGAGGAAAATTAATTTCATGTGGGAACAGTTTAATTCATTGGAAAGAAGTTAATTTTATTGCGGGAACAGTTTATTTATTATGTGGCAACAGTTGCTTAAACTTGGGAACAGTTTTTTGTTATATAGCCTAACTTAATGTGGTATGACACATAAACGCAAAAATTTTAAAATAAGCTTCTTTTCAGCTTACACGCACCGACATCTGAAAAGATTGCCGTTTTTTTCATTTCGTAATTAAACTTCTCAAAAGTATTGCTTTTCTCATTTTCCGAATATCAATAATATCAATGCAAGTAGCCACGACAATTTGCTTAGCACGCTACTATCTACCGATCTAACTACGCTTTCACAATTTGAAATTCCATTTTCGGGTATCTATTTACATTACTTTTATATCACATTGTTCTTTTTTTGCTTTTTATGTTTTTTATTGTTGTTATTTGCTATTGAATAATGCTTTGTATTGTAGTTTCTATGTCAACATTCTAATTATCATTTCAATTGATGGCAGTAGTGAAGCGTATCTATTTACAGTGACCAAATAACAACAGCAATAGAATACAAACAAATGAGAATGTTTGCCAATATGGCTACACGCGTAACTAGATTATTTACATACTTGGATGTCCGTTGCTAATTTGCATTTATAATTATGACTTACTTAATAAAAACAACGTGAATACAGAAAATGGCAGTAAAGGAAAATACTTTATAAATTAGCATACAGCCAAGGGCATATGATGAAGAGAGTACATGAGCAGAATGTTCCCTGTAAAACTCTTTAGCCAACTACGCTGACCGCAACGAAATAAAAAAAACTTCCCTACCTTAGGACCGATTTCTCAGTAAACGAAGGCAAGAAATTAGTACAGGAAATGCGATTAATTTAAGTAAAAGCATACGATTGACGAATGTGTTCCACAAGTTCAATGAACTGAAATTTAGGCATTCAGCGCCTATATGCTATGAATGTAGCTGTTTTTCAGAATATTTTTGGACAGCCCATTAAAACAGTGCATAGCACTCGATGACAAAGGAAGCAAAAGAAAACAAGAAAGGCATACATATGTATTTGGTAAAGGAAAGGCAGTGTACATACAAGACAAAAGAAAAAATATCGGAAAGGGAATGTCCCAAAAAAATCGCTAATTTTTGTCACAACAGCTACTAAGTACTTGAGGACCAAAAATCTTTGCACGTTTGTAAATACATACATGTCTTTTCGCACAGCTCGTTGAGGTTAAGGAAACCAACTAAATAATACGATTTTTGAGCTTATCAAAGCTTTAACAATTTTTGGGTTTCCCGCTTCGAAATTTATTAAATTTATTTTGGCAAAAAATACGAGGGAAATCTTAAAGGCTATTAGTTTTTTAATAAGAAATATATTTTTCGGCAAAAAAAGAGTTTGATTTCTCAGCATAGTCTCCTTTTATCTCGCTATATTTAGTACAGTGTTTTCCAATTTTTAAATTCCTTCCATTCGTATGTTCATCACTGAAACGCTACTCATTCGATCCAAATCTCTTAGCACCCAATCATTTCATTGGATTTTGGATTTCCTTTTCTTGCATGTATTTGCGTCTGTAATAAAAAAAAAATACATTTTCGCGAAATTAAAAACCCACTAACATGCTACGGGTTTCAAACGAACAGCAACATTCATTTTGTGACTTTTTGAGCTTGGAAACAGTTTATAAACAAGTGGGAACAGTTTACGTTCAAGTGGGAACAGTTTGAAAACTTTGCATTCGTTGCGCTGCCAAGTAACCGTGACATGATATAATCAAAATGCAATGCTACTCTATTACAAGCAGCGTTGCCATTTTAGCCGTTTTCCGGCTAGATTTAGCCGGTTTTGATAGCAACTAGCCGGAGAAAATTCGATCTAGCCGGCAGCCGATTTGTTAGCCGGTTTGTAAAAAAAAGTTAGCCGTTTTTAGCCGATTTTACTATTTGCCTAATTTTCAGGTGCAAAAAGTAAACAAGTTGTTCGAAAGCAATAATGCAGACCCAATGAAGATTTTTAATGAACTCAATGTTTTACTTTCGCATCTATGCTC
>NW_016162402.1:25824-29348 GCF_001687245.7 Rhagoletis zephyria | reverse complement strand
CATGTGAATATTCACTAAAACATTTTAGCCGTTTTTTGCCAGAGTCTATGTGAAATTTCACTAAACCATTTTAGCCGTTTTTAGCCGCTTTTTTTTTGCCAATCTAGCCGGTCGGCCCAAAAAGTTCTGGCAACACTGATTACAAGACCGGTTTAAGTCGGTCGCACTCCAAGAAAGAGAGTCGGAAATGCGAGGTGAAAACAGCAAAAAAAAACAATCAAGCGAATACAATGTTGAATATCTACACTAATCAAGTTGTGAGAGCAGCAAACGAAAAATTACTAAATATTTATGTCTGTGTCTTTATTATATGCGACTCCATACTGATCGCGAGTTGTCTCTTAACGTCAGCAAAGCCACAAAAACGCTTGCTTAACAATATTTTAACGTCATGTTTGTTAGCCATGTTGACTGACAAAAATACATTTTTTTTTCTTTTTTCCAACAGTTTTACTGGAAATGCGTCAAGTAGCTTGCAGCTTATACCACTCGCAGCCAAACTAGATTCCCAGACACAATTTTTTATTTTTTTTTTTAATTTTCCTACATTCTGGCAGCTGTAACTCATCACTTGTGTCTCTCTTTTCGCATGCGATTTTGACGCTACGAAACTTGTTTTAAAGAAAATTTAAAAACAAAAAAATATGCACTCAGTGTCTCCTGCTTAATATGAATCACTCAGCAGGTGAGGTGGAAGCAAAACAAAAAAAAACCAAATGCACCGGCAATGCAAATATGTATTCGTAATGTAATTTTCGCTGGCAAATATGGTCAGTTGCAAGTGATTTGCATATAAATTTTATTAAATTTTTTCACTTCAACACACTCTTTATGGACGAAAGTTATATGTCGCGTATGACCTTAAAAAGCGGCGACCACATGTTTTTTTTTTTTTTGCTACGCGCACAAATAAAATGTATGTATATATACATAATTTCACTTCAAATTCGACACTAAAAGCATTAAATTTGCATCAATTCAGCGACAATAAAGGCCGCGTGCACACGCCACCCTTGGCTTTCAATTATTCTGAAGTTTATACACACCGCACTATGTTTTCAGCAGAACGCATTTTTTCTGAAGAAAATCGCATAAAACACACCTTTAAGAAACCACTTGTCTTTCAGCTGTTTATTTAACACAAAAGAATTTCCAGGCACTTTACAGATATTCAATACATTTGCCAGACTGCCGTCTCGAGACAAGTCACCGCGCTTAACTTTGTAAACGCCCCAACTAGACGCGTTCACAGCGCGAAACTAACTAAATCAGACTAGCTGCAGTGCCACTCGCAAGTGTTGTGGCGCTAAACCGGCTATTTGGTCAGACTCGCACACGATTAGGCTAGGTCGCGAGCGCGGGCGGAGGGTCAACTGTCAGTGAGCATTCTTTCATGAGTTTAAAATATATACATACAATAATATTTTAACAATACTCGCATATACGCGAATCGAACCAAATTGCTCGTGGATCTACCTCAAATTCTCTTCGAAAATTTTCATTGAACATACACAGACAGGGCTGCCACTGACAAAAAAATGCTTAGAATTGGTTTGAAAAAAAATATACCAATTCTGGAAAATATCTACTATAATTTTGTTCTAGTTTATTATTTTAATAAAAATTAAACTTTTTATTGTATAATAATATTGTTTGCACTTTAAGCAAACGCATACAAATTAAGAGCTCTACCTATGTGTATAGGTATGTACAACATTTACCAAAACTCAAAAATTTGTCGTCTAAATTTCGAACTTTTTCGAAAAACAACGTGCAGCTAAATTTTTTTGATGTTTTTTTTTTATTTTTTTTTTAATGCCGGTCTTTTGTGTTTTTTTTTTTGGTAATTTAACAATTGTAATTTATAAAAATTGGCGTTGATTTTATTTATTTTTTAATTCTATCTTACCAACAATCACAGTCACAATCAAACAAAACACTTTAACAAAAATCTACCAAAATGAAAAAATCTACCTTTTTACAAACCCAAATTTTTTCGACCAATTTTGGTAATAATTTACGAAGGTGGCAACCCTACACACAGACCCAACCGCATGGTTGCGCTTTCTTCTATAGCTCCACCGCAGGGCTAAACGCAAGTGCTAGCCGCAGTCCGGCTATTATCTCACTATTCACATTAGTTTACGTGTATGTATGTATACATAAGGTTTTCGCTCCCTCTTGGAGAGACAGCAAGCGAAAACATTTATGTATATTCGTAGCAAGTATCATGAGATATCTACTCAAACGCTTTTGTAGCATGCGATAATTTTTATTGATGGTTGTGGTCTTTGCTAAGTGTAAACACTAGCCAAGTGCAGTGATGCGCGTATTTTGTAGGATGGTATGACTAAGGATGAGCGCGGGACTAATTTCTCAATTCCGATCCCGGCCATACCGAAATTAAATTTTTAGGTCCCATTTCGACATTTTTCAGAATTACTAATATACTTATAATGTGGCGGGCCGAGGGACGAGAAATTTCATTATTATTATTATTTAATTATTTTTTTTAATTAATGTTTATTATTTTTTGTATAAAATTATTATTTTTGTATAATTATTATTTAACTATTATTTTTTTTTTAATTAATGTTTATTATTTTTTGTATAAAAGAATCGATCACTATCAATAAATGGTTCTCTTAGTGCAAGCCCTGAGAAAGCTGGCCTTAGGTTTTTTTACAAATTCAGAGAGGTGCGTATTTTACGGGTTACAGTTACTTTCGCTGTAAACTCGTAAATGGATGTTTAAATTTCGGTAATTTTCACCCACCACCGCGACGGATACGCTCCTTGCTAGTTCGTCCGCTGCCACGTTTCCGCGAATGTCTCTATATCGTATTGATCAGAAATAAAGGCCAGGAGAGGTTGGAGAGAGCCCCTACAGTCATCAACTAGTTGAGCTCTAACAGAGGTAGAAGGGAGTGCTTGAATGGCTGCTTGATATAACTTGCTGCCACCTAAAAACTCCTACACTAACCCCCCATTCCATCTTTGCCGCGTCCTTAATGACGGTGAGGCCCTTCAAGAAATGGACGTTTCCTTAAGTCCAGTCACTGCGGCTTAGGAAATACTTGCGGGATGTGTGGTGAATCCATTTCTTCGGCAGGATATAGTCAGTGGGCAACGCTTTGATTTCATGCGATAAGGCGTCTAGGATGGAACCGTGCCCGAGCGTCCAGAGCCCCAAGGCACGCAGTCCAATGGCGCTTTTAGCAGCTGAGCTTTCGATAAATATATTTATTTATCGGACATGATCTCATTGCACCCGTTACGCCTGCGGCTGCTGACCTTTGAGTTCTGCTAAGCTTCTTAGCTATGTAGGTAATCCTTAGTAAGGGCTGTCCACCAGCCCAACGTCCCATAAGAGAGTATGGGTCGGACTATAGCTGTGTATATACATTGCAGAATTCCCGGTTTCAAATCCCGTCTGTTGCCTAACATACTCTTGACTGCATACATAGCCACCGTGGACTTCCTTGCATTCCATTGCGAGAGTACAATCAGGAAAATTGTGTTTC
>NW_016162402.1:0-25799 GCF_001687245.7 Rhagoletis zephyria | reverse complement strand
AAGCTGGTCTCCACTTTCTTGCCGTCCATTGTCTATTATGGCCACACAAAATTTAGAACGGGTTAACTTGTTGAAGCTTCAAAATCAGCCTCATCCTCATGTAGTTAACAATCGATTATCGACACTGCTTATATGTTGATAAGTAAAGGGCTCCCGCCGTTTATTTTAAAATATCGACTAAAATGCGGGACAAAGGCAGAATACTTGGACAAAATCACTATATTCTGAGGTTATTCTGTTTTGATAAACTACGCCGAATAGACCTTTGAATAAAAGTACGGTTCTGCAAAAAACAGGACGGATGGTCACCGTATGTATACCCTAATGGAAAATGCACTAACTATGTACTTTAAAAGTAAATTAATAAGTACTTTTTTATTAACTACAAGTGGTTGAAAATGTAATTTTTTATTGTATGCATGTATGTATGTATGTATTGTTTCTTATATAGTATAAGTAAATTAATAAGTACTTTTTTATTAACTACAAGTGGTTGAAAATGTAATTTTTTATTGTATGCATGTATGTATGTCTGTATTGTTTCTTATATAGCATGGACTTCATTCATACAAAATTATTAAATCTAACTATTTTTTCAAATGGTAAATTTTTAGGACTGCCTACTTTATTCCGGCAGGGCATGTATGTCCTAAAACATATGTATGTATTGGTATTTTGTTATGCTTGAGTGCATTTCGTTGTAATATCTATGTCGCATTTGTTGTTAAAGTTTCCTTATTTTTGTTCGATTTTTGTGAGTACTGGTAGCTTTGTGAAAGCTTGATGGTTTGTGGAAAGGCGCATTGTGTAGCGCTGTTTTGTATGAAAAGTATAACAAAATACATATGTATATAGATATATATGTACATATGCACGTATTCCTGCAGTGGCAGCTTCAAAGTTCATGACTGCTTTACGTCACAGATATCACATATTTTCAATGCAATTTCATCGCAGTTCTGCTGTGAGTGGCAGGATTTTAGGCTGTGAAAATTTTTTTGATTGACAAATAGCATGGAAAATGCATCTATACATGCATATGAACATATGTATGTATGTACGTATTTTCCGACTAGTTGACATCAGCAGCCTTAAAATTTCATTAAAACTGTCACGGAGTCGTTTCCATATAAATGACCCGAGTTAATATAAAAGAAATGTCACATTTTAATTTATCACTTTAAGATTTGATTTTAGGTACTCTTTAACAAATCGTAGGAAAATTTTAAAGCTTTGAAAATTACTTTTCTACATGCATACTTACGCAAATATGTACACACGTATATACATAAGGCATAAGGTTCAGCCAGCTAGGACTTATCGTTAATTTTAGATAGTTATTTTTTTTTTTGCTGACGGTGTTGCGAAATGGAAAAAAATGATGAATGAATGGTAATTCAAAAACAAAAAAAAACAAAAAATTGCCAAAAATCACCGCTAAGTCCTAGCTTCTTCAAACTTGCATTTTATTATACATTGAATATTGTAAATTGAATGGGTTACGAAACCGCATACTCAAAGTCTTTCTGAGAAATGTGGTAAAAGCCTTGAAATTTTTAACAAAATTTCTTGATATTTTTTTGAAATATTGCAAAAAGTTTGAAACTTTGATTTTATTCCTAATATGAGATATTTTGTTATGAGAAAATTAATTATTTTGCAAAAATTAAAATAGGAGAAAAGGAAAAATACTTTTTTTCTCGAATGAGACTCTACTACTGTTTAATTAAATATAATTCTAATAGCCAGTTCCACTAACGCAATTTAAGGGAAAAATTTATTTTTTACAATTAATATGAAAACTAACAGAAAAAAAATAAATTTTCACTTAAATTGCTAGTAAAACCGGAAGTTGTTAATCTTTGTTATTCAGATTTTCACCTCTATGGGCCGTTTTCACAGTCATTAGTTAACTAATAGAAAAACAGTTGTTTTTGCCAGCATTTCTGGCTCCTCACACTCACATTTTTCTGTTTATTTTTTCTTCATATTGAAAAAGCGTCTTTATTTCCCTCGTCGATTTTCGATCCTAAGAGAAACGCATGTCCAAATGCTCGAAGCGTATCTTCTGTGTTTAACAAAGGGGGTACCCAAGAGTCTTTACAGATGTCTTTGATGCAGCTGTCAAGTTCTACTAACTGTCATATTCCGTGCCTTGACGAAGTCGATCTGTCTCACCTCGTTGTCAAATTAATTCTCATGCAGGCTGAGTTTTCTTACGTTGGATTTTGGAAGTGAAATCACTAAGCACGATTTAAACATAGTTCTCCCAAATGTTCATAGATACGCTCTTTAGTCTCATCACCTTTCAAGAAACATCAGAGGTGAAAATTCCAATGAACTTTGCATAAACCTTCTCTGCAATAAAAAGATGCATTTTCATAGCCTCAGCTTTCCAAACCCAAATACATATGTAGTTATCCAGCCAGCAAAAATGCGAAAATGGATCAAAAAGGGAAAGAAAAGTCAATGAATTGCGAATTTTTGCTGGCTGGATAATTAAATTGTGGCGTCGGCAAGAAAAAATCATTAAAAATCAACGGGAGTTTTTCGCCACTTAAAACTTGCAATGGTTTTACTAGAATTACATAACCGATGAACCTGCATATCCAGAATTTTTCTGAAAATTCAGACTAAAATGTAAAAAAATTTAGATGAAAATTTGTTGAATGTTTGACTTATGTGGTTTTGGTTAAAGAATGAACCCATATTTTTATACAAAAAAAATATAAAAAACTGACTTGAAAAACATTGCAAATATTTAACAAAAATCACCAGTGTATATTTTCTTGTTATTTTTATTTACATATGTATGAAGGTATACATATATTTTTTTTAATTGTCCTGCATTTTCAATTCATATTTATGGTCACCGTAGGTATACATACATATGTATATGTATATGTACATTTCGAATCAACTTTAATATGAATTCATGTACGACAAAGTGACTGCATTTTTTCATTAAAAATGCATTAAACGCATGAAAAGCAGTCAATCAATTGCTTTTTTTTTTTGCCAAATAGGACTTTAATAAAAGCGAAAGGTTTGCACACTACCATATACTGGCACATAAGAAAAAGCACATATCTATAGTAGAGGAATATAAATTCAAATTTGTAACACATTAAAGCCACAAGCTAAAAATGCATACATACGCACGTTTGAAAGTGCATCCACTTGCTTTAACACACAAATTTCGTGCGCTGTGTTGGACACTTACAAGCCCAATATGTAGTCACATCAGCGACGTATGTGCTACCTCCACCTTGTAGTTGTGGTCGTCTAAATAATGGCAATACGCTCGACGATTACTGCTAATTACGCAATGTGGTAATTGTCTGTGTATGAACAATTTTATGGGCTGTACAGTTCTGAGCCATGCAAGCGTAGATTCCGAACTTAGAATGCTGTTGCGGTTGGTTGTTTTGTGGTTGCTCCATCTGTTGGCTTGAACGATTTCGCATGCATTTCCTGCATTGTGTCAATATGTAGTTGTCAACGTTGTTGATGGTGATTGCAACATGCTTTTCTGTGTGAATTTGAATGTAATTGGGTTCAGGACACTTCAATGTGTCCATCATTGGATGCCGAAAGTTTAGCATGCCTTTAAAATCGTACACACTTAGAGAATACTTATGGAAAAAGCACTTTAAAATTATAGTTTTCATAGAAAGCAATCGCGCCTAGATGGTGGCAATTTTTTATGAATGTATATCATTATGGGACAAGGTTCGGCTGGGGAATTGATGACACTAAGTTAGCAAAGTAATTTCTCAGTTTTCCCAGATTGGCGATGTTAAGTTTTTTTATAATTTAATGGTCGCAGTGCAGCATTTAAAACAATTAAAATGTATCTAAATGCAAATATGTATACCATTACAAGGCCTTCACATGTTTGAGGTGCTGCTGAGCCTCACCGCGTGAGTTCCGTTCATAAAATAACGGGTTAGAACATCCACCATTAATGCGATAAGTGACTTGTTCACTTCTGAGAGCTCCCAAGATCTTCGTCGATCAACCCGTGGCCAGAATAACCTAATCATCACTTGTACTTCATGGCTATGGTCGAACTTTTGCTGAACAGACTAAAAGCCCGTCTGCCCAGAAACACATGTCATGCACCTAGCGAAACCCAAACCAATTCCATACCTGGAAATTCCCGCGAATGANTAAATGCAAATATGTATACCATTACAAGGCCTTTCTTGGCTTGAGGTGCTTCTGAGCCTCACCGCGTTCATAAAATAACGGGTTAGAACATCCACCATTAATGCGATAAGTGACTTGTTCACTTCTGAGAGCTCCCAAGATCTTCGTCGATCAACCCGTGGCCAGAATAACCTAATNCAAAGTAATTTCTCAGTTTTCCCAGATTGGCGATGTTAAGTTTTTTTATAATTTAATGGTCGCAGTGCAGCATTTAAAACAATTAAAATGTATCTAAATGCAAATATGTATACCATTACAAGGCCTTTCTTGGCTTGAGGTGCTGCTGAGCCTCACCGCGTGAGTTCCGTTCATAAAATAACGGGTTAGAACATCCACCATTATGCGATAAGTGACTTGTTCACTTCTTAGAGCTCCCAAGATCTTCGTCGATCAACCCGTGGCCAGAATAACCTAATCATCACTTGTACTTCATGGCTATGGTCGAACTTTTGCTGAACAGACTAAAAGCCCGTCTGCCCAGAAACACATGTCATGCACCTAGCGAAACCCAAACCAATTCCATACCTGGAAATTCCCGCGAATGACTTTCCTCTATCAGTGCTACGTCTTCCTAATCATCCTTACAGCTTTGTGTATGCTAATTTGACGACAAGTGTGCTCTAGTGATCTCATTCCGTATGTGTAGATTAATCAGTCTCTCAAGCGTCTTTAAGAGAAATGCGGAGAAAGACTGACTGGTCCGAAAACCCTTTGTGTGGGGATAAATGTGTGGCCGTTGGCTACCTTGGATACGAAGCTAACATTGACCACCTTCCAAGGTTTTGGAATATAGGCTGTTCGTAAGAAGCTCGCCTAGATATAGGATTCAACCAGTAGCACGACACCTCTTGCGCTGATATGATGACAGCGGGACCCGGGGCTTTACTGGGATTTAAAAGAGTTGAAAGCCCAAAGCACGTGGTGCTCATTCAAAACTTTCAAGTTGTGGGCTTCGTGGAAGCGAAGCAGGGACACCACCAGTGGACCACTATACGGCTTAAAAAAATCTGGTTTGCATATTGTGATTGAAGCCCAGTAGCGCTGTAATATTAGCCAATCCTTATGTACTGAAAACTACGTAGTTTGAAAAATTAGCAGTTGCTTTTGATGCAAGGAGGGCAATGAAATGCTTCCCGAAGCAGGCTCTGAACGTGATCCTGTTATTGGTCTTACTAGCGGGAAAGGCTATTCGGGCACAGTGTCAGTTTAAATAGACACTGATATAAAAGTGCTGCTCAACGACCATATATTGCCACAAATCTGGACCCATCACTAATACTGCACATAATTCTTAAGCCCCAGGTGGAAATGTTGCAGTTAAGGAGGCGGTGAAGAACCTTTGAGGACTCAGGTCGAACATTTGCTCGGATAGGCAGCAATTCAGGCACTCCTATTCTTTAAAATTAGCCTGATGAGACAGCCGATGAACAAGCGAGCAGAGAAACTTGCACTGCTTTAACGGCACTTGCATCCCAGAAATAACTGCCAACTCCCTCCAAAGAAAAAGAGGCATAACCTATGCACTACGCGATTTTATCGGACAACGCAACGAACTACATATTTCATCACACTCACGGACTGTCACAAAGTATATGTATATGTGTGAGTTAGGGTGTTGCAGAGCATAAGGCTGAAATTATTTTATGCATACTTAATTTTCTTTTCCTTTAGGCTTCATAAAGTTTTTTGCAGCAGGACATCGATAACCCACGCCCCTTTGTCGTTTTTCGTTTTTAACCGACTTCAAAAAAGGAGGAATATTTGGTTTTATGTGTGTTACCGCATAACTTTGGTCCACGTTAACAGACTTCTATAGTGCTCTTTTAAAGAAAAAGTGGTTCCTCAGAGATGGTTCCATACTAATTTGGTACTCTTAAACTTTTATATGTGAAGTGAAGTCGGTTTTGTTTTTTGCTTAAAACTTACTTGTTCAATATCTTATTGAAGATACAAAATTTTGAAAAAACATTTTTCTTCTTTTTTATCTAAGTTACCTCCCATATCCTTCTGACCGAAAATCTGTGCTCAAACGGTATTTTTTCTACTTTAAACCATCAGCAAGACTATGGTTCTTCATAAAGCCCATGCGCGTACGGAGTTACTTTGTAAGCTACTCAGTTTTGCATGGTTGCAGCGAATCTTTGCCAACGGCGAGCGAGACTTTTTCTCCGCCAATCGTAGGGCCAATAAGATACAAAATGGGGTAACAGAAGCAACTAGCTGCATCTAAACTACTGCCACGGCATCACCGAGCTCTGCTGTAATAGAAAAGAGCTACCCTGCGTTAGACAAATCACACTAAAGGCCACACACGTACGCCCTGGTACGAGAAGTCCAAAGTCTCTAAGTCCCACTAAGCCCGTCGTGCCGAGTATTGTCTGGCCACCTCACAGACGGAAATAGATTGGGAACTAACGGACCCAGCGGAAATCTTGGACTTGACCAATACGGGGAAAGGGGATCCAATCACAAAATAGGTAGTCCTTTTTCGCAACAAAGCAAGCTTGGGCATTATAGCGAGGAGCGAAAGCATAGTTAACTCTAGATCTTGCCCAAGATCAAGGTCTACAAAATCGACACTGGAGTCAACATATTTAATAGCAAAATATATATTCTGGGACACCCTAATATACGTACATACCAACGTCCATGAGAGCACGTTATATTTAATGTTATTGCTATTACACTCTCCGTGCATTTCATTACATTTTGCGAACCGGTGTCGTTATAGTATTTAAGATACCTGTGGGGGTGGTCGCTCACAAGGCTGCGAGTATGCGAACTATGTACTTGTTTATTGTGAAAGTTGGTACGTTAGAAAAGCTAATGGTAACCAATAATTATTGTTTTATTCATATGAAAGCACAATAATTTCTTCGACAATAATGACTTTAATCGAGGTCATAATGAACTGATGTGGAAGTCAACACATGGCAGCGAAGTTGAAGCAATTTCTATTTTTAATTTTTCAATATTCGAAATCAATAAACGCACTTTGACTTGATATGGACACTATGGGGTGCAATACTTCCGTTCTTAATTGGGAAAAATTTATGTAGGTTAAATGATATTAGAGTTAATTAGATAAAATGGCTAAAGAGCTATTTTATGACTTAAAAGTAGACTACTTGAAAAGGTGGTGGATGTTATTGTAGGAGTACTTACTATACAATTTTTTTTTTAACTATTTGTTTGTACACGGTTATTTTCATGAACATATTTTTGCGTTAATTATTTATGAAAATATAGTTCATACTGTAATCTAAACTATATAAATTAAAGTTTCACACTTAATATAAAGTTCGGCCAAATTCAACAAAATTTCATCAAAATTTTCAACTTTTTATTCAGAATCTTTAGACAATTTTCGAGTATTTAGTAAAACAAAGTGCATGTTTCAAGTCGCTAAAAATTACCGTTAACTTTTGAGAATTTTCTCTCGCATTTGCTTCCATGTAACGAATAAATACAACACCGCAACACCCTCCACACCCTGAACTATATTTTCACAAATAATGAATGCAAAAAATGCTTCATTAAAGTAACTGTAAAGATTATATTAAAACAAAGTGTGCACTTTAATTTCTTGCCTAGTGTACATTAGATCGTACCGGAAAAAAAATTTTCGTACAACCCTAAGTATAAAGTATTTTTGCAAGGCGATTTTGAAAAAAAAAAACTAAATTCGGAACATAGGGATCGCCTTTTTACATTTTTCGTCATATCTTTGACATTTACAGTCGGATCTTAAGGCATGGTATATCGATGTGCTTGTCTCGAGCAGACCATTCCTTTTGTTAAAAAGTTCATTGACCCGCAAGCACTCTGCTCTAGTACTTGCCCACCACATCTAATTTGATATCAGTATATCGTACCACCTTAATGTCAGTTTTTCGAGGAACTATTTCATTTCGATATCGTATTTACATTTTTTTTTTGCCTAACGTACTACCCTAATGTCAGTAAATTGAAGTTCTCCAAAAGTCATTTTTGTTATGGAAGGTTTTTGATTATTCCAGTCAGAGTTGGACAAAATTTATTTGAATGACGAATGACAAACAAATTAATTGTTGTTGGCTTAATTTTTTCAAAGAGAAGTCATTCGAATGACGGATAAATTATTTTATTATTTCAAAAATTTTGTGCAATGTAGGATAACAAGATGCGTATCAAATAAAAGAGAAAACTGTAGAATGAATGAAATGAAAAAATGTTGTTAAAAAAATCTGACGACAGAGCGAGGAACTAAAATAAGATTTTAAAAATTATTTAAAAGAACCAATAAAATCACGAATAATTTGAATAAATTATTTGCGTATAGTTATATTACTGATAAAATTTTATTCCAATAATGCCCAATTCTTAATTCAGTTATATTTAGCCGAATTTAAGTGAAAAATTAGGAAACGACCAAAAAAAGTGTTTTCTTTTTTCAAAAATTCCCTCCAAAAACACTTAAGACTCAAAAGTATGGTATATGTTAACCTTTTTTCTTTGCATCTAACCTGGTACGGTCTAATGTAGATACATNCTTAAAACTTACTTGTTCAATATCTTATTGAAGATACAAAATTTTGAAAAGACATTTTTCTTCTTTTTTATCTAAGTTACCTTCCGTATACTTTTGACCGAAAATCTGTGCTCAAACGGCATTTTTTCTACTTTAAACCATCAGCAAATCAATGGTTCTTCATAAAGCCCATGCGCGTACGGAGTTACTTTGTAAGCTACTCAGTTTTGCATGGTTACAGCGAATCTTTGCCAACGGCGAGCGAGACTTTTTCTCCGCCAATCGTAGGGCCAATTATAGATACAAAATGGGGTAACTAGCTGCATCTAAACTACTGCCACGGCATCATCGAGCTCTGCTGTGATAGAAAAGAGCTACCCTGCGANTAGTACCTACTCGTACATAGCGTAGCAGCAGGTGAAAAGTAGTGAAAATTTATTGACCACCTTTGGTGCGACGGAAAGCATGAACATGGAATTCCACCTTTCGCAACGCAGCAGCTACTCACTCTCGAGCAACCTGAAAAACCAACCGCAATGTCTGCCAAGCAGACAACGTCAACTAACACGCTTCCTGTCAAGGTAATAAAATTCTATGCTGGCAGCTGCTGAAATGTACATTCTCACTATGTGGCCGGGCCTGTATTGGCCAATTAGATTGCGGTGGAAATTGCGTTGTGGGGTAGCTTTTATTGCATTTTCATTTCAATTCTCCTGGCGTATTTTTCGTCTTGCAGATAATCAAGTTAGTTTGTGGACTTATAGAAGGATGGCGCATATTTTAATTTAAGTGCGTTTGAAAGCATGCTTTAGAAAATTAAATGGAATAGATTGTTAAGTGAATGGAAGTGGAAACAAGAAGGAGGTTATCGAAAATATTTTCATAAATTAAATAAGTAGTGCTCAGGCGGCGCGTTAGCAGATATAGTGTATACTTTTTCAGAGTGAAGGTGAGCAGGCACCAAGAAAATTTATTCTTGGGGGCAACGAGCTTCCTTATGCAGAATCTTGTACACAAATGTTCCATTACCAGTAAAGTTATTTTCATCGACAACATGTATACATATATGTATGTATTTTACAAAGTCGTTTCAGCTTATGTCAAGCGCATGTAAATCAAATTACAATTTTTATTTTCGCTGCTACTCTGCAGCTATGTTGCTTGACAGTTGGATTATCAAATTAGTGAAATTGAATTTGAAATGCAAAATGGCCAATGCAAACCGAACATTTGGTAGGCCAAGCACGTTTGTTGACACATTTGTACAAGCAGAAATCAACATAACAAAAAACAAAAACCGATAAACGATACATATACATAGATACATAACTGTACATATGCGCTTCCAGTTAAGGACAGAATCAATCGAACTTACAGTCAAACTCTGCTGCTAACACTATGTATGTTATGTATTTCAATTACACTATGAAAAGTAATACTTAATGAAATTACATGCAATGACAGGTTACGTATACGCCCCAGCTGCCACTACAAAAATGACCTCTACTGGACTAGCAAATGCATAATTATTTACAATGCAATACAATAATCAAATCAGTTGTAATATTTGCAATTAAGTTTGATGCGGTCAGTGCAAATGAAATATTTGCATTGAGCTGCACACAGGCATATGTACATATGTTAGTTTGCAATTAAACCCCTAGTTTGAAACTTTATTTGGAGAGGAGTTTGAAGACAAACAAATTTTCGTCCTTTGCGAATGCGAAAAACAGCCAAAGCTATTTGGTTGGAAATAGAGTTATTTTAATTTGCTTTATTTATTTACTATATGCCCACTCTTCGCTATCTTCCCCACTCAAATACGCATACCCATAGCTTAACTCAATTCCTGCGATTTGTCTTTGCCAAATCAGATAACGTCAAATTGCCGTGATTGAATGCATTTACTTATCGGCTTACGGCCTTATCGGTGGCTCTGACTGATTGCGGCGCACATCTCTGTCTGCGATTTCCTGACGCTTGGCATACTGCAACCTATCAGCTGGCATAACTCAAACCGCCTTGAATTGCGTGCGTCACGATAAAATACGAAATCTAATTAATTCGTTTATATTCAGCCATAACAAAATAATAGAAAAACAATTGCAAGAACAAGAACAACAATAGTGATTGGATTGTAACTGTGACGACAGAAGGGACGAGCACCAGCAACGCGGCATGGGTACCAGCAACTGCAAATAGCAATGGCAATAAAATACGAATTTGCGGCAAGCAAATAGCTGCGAATAGAATGCCAACGAGGGTAGTGTGAAATTGGCAGTAATTGGTTGAACTGCTGGGGTAACGAGGCAAGGATGAGGGCCAAGTTAATGCGTCGGTAGGGCAATTGAAGTTAGGTTAAATTTTTAAAACACCAACGCTTAACATTATACCTCTATGAATTATAGATAATGCTCGATAATTCATTTAAAATTGATGCAATTAGTTTGGAACAAAATACAACTGAACTTTTGCGAAAATTATTTGCTTTCTTCGGCACGTACAAACATTAATACTTCTTCTTCTTTTTATTCGGCTCTGTAACCGCCTAAGCGATTTTGGCCGACTATGTACCATACATAGATACATAGTCAAATCAATACATTGTCCCTTCCTAAAGTTCATAGACAATTTTTCCAATCAAATTTTTCTGTGCAAATTACAAACCAATTTTCTCAATCATGCTGTTTACTACTTGGTCTTTCGTGAACTCCCTAAAGAACATCATAGTATTTGCTCGTCATTTGCTTTAAATTTAATCAGATTTTATGGGCATAGCCATATATAGCACGTATGCCAGAAATTACTTTACCGCTGGGGCCAACATTGACATAATGACACTTTGATGACTGCGTTGCGCCACAGGACAACTTTCAATTAAGCATTAGATGCACATACGGATTGACACATACATATGTATGTATTTACATTAGAGTGGTCCAAATATTTTTTTTCCACGATATGGTTTGGGGCACCTCCCAAAATTTTTCCTCTTGCCGAAAGAGGTGCTGGTTCCAAACCTTTCGTTTCTAAGTATAAATTGAGACGATGCTCATGATGATCATATTGAACAATTGGTTAAACAACCTAAGAACAATTCAAGTTTAAATTATCTAAAAAAATATCACAAGCTTTAGTTGTCATGGCACCCGTACCTTTTTATAAAAATCACCAATATTTTTATTCAAGGTCATTGAGCACCCTGTACTGATTTCAGTATAAAGCTGAAAGCTGGTATAGATATTACAAATATTAAAAGAAAAAACTAAGAGGGTGCCCCGTTTTCTAGGATGCAAATTTTTTTCACCATACAAACATTGGACCACTTTAATGTAAATACATACACACATACCTACATATGTATGTAAGTATAGGTCTTGATTGTACAAGCAGTTAATTTATTATGTTGTTTTAAAAAATACCCAAGAGCGGGAAAACATAGTGTGATTTCTTACTGTAAACAAAAATTAATATAATAAAAATCAGGGAATAGAAATTTTTTTTAAATAATATCATCTTTCGTTTGAAAACCAAAAAAAAAAGGTTTTTTAAAGATTTTTTTTTCTTAATTTTTCTTGACTTGAAAATTATTTTAAAAACATACAGATATGCATTCTACAAGTCTCAGTAATAACTTTAAACAATAACTAATAAATAAAAACAAATAAATGCAGCAAAATTTAATGAATACTGTCTGGAGATTACTACTTTTTCTTTAAAAATTTAATTAGAGATCAGAAGTCATGAAAACTAATTTCTTTGCGAAAATTTTTTGTATGAAATTGTTCCTAAACACAATTTTTAAATAAAGCATGGAAATTAGTTAGACCATGAAACCCTTTTTTTCTTTTTTTTTTTTGTTGAAAAATTAGGAGTATGTAGTAGCTTTTTTAAGTTCAAATTTTCCAAATATTTTTTTAGCATTCCAGATTTTTTTTGAAGTAAAACAAAATATAAAACTACAAAATATAGATTTTAAATAAATCAGTAGAATGCGAAAATATAAAATTTTTTCTTCAAAAAACCAAAAGGAAATTTTTTTCTATGAAATTTTCTTAAACCAGTATGCAGCTCTCAAGAAATTTGGTACATTTTGTACTACACTTTTCTATTTTTTTTTTATTATTTTTGCCTGAAAATAATTCAAGCGACAGAAAGAATATAAAATATCACTTGAGCGCTGGATACAAAGCTTAAATAAAACTAAAACCAAAGAAGACAAGTTTTAGAAATCAATAAAATTTAAGAAAACATTTTTCTTTTTTCAAGAATCTGGGAGATGAAACTTTTTCTTTCTCAAAGGTTAGGTCATTAAAAACAAATTAATACATAATAAATAAGAATTAAAAAAAAAAAGATTTTATGAAAAAAAATTCAAAAATTAAAAAATATATATTTTAGTATTCACATGGAAATCCCACTTTTACACTAAAAGTTAAAGGTTTAAAAACACTGTATTTAACAAAGTGCTTGGGATAAAATAAGACATATTTTAGAAATAAGTATTTTTTTTAACTTTAATATGAAATGTTTTTTTCTCTGGCTGATGTTAGCTTTATTGTTCCCTCGCGTGTATCAAGATACGTTTGTCCCCTATTTCTAAAAGCTTGTAAAACTAATTTTGAATTGTACGAGCCACTCCGTTGCTTACGCCAGGATTTTAACTCTCATTTTTGAGTTAACAGATTCATTTTTCAGCATTAAGAAAGCGATACTATCCTCTCTTAATAAATGATTTACTAACATAAAGACGTAAAATCAGCTGATGAGTTTAGTTCTGTAGCTGAACCAACTCCTGTCTTTCGTGACTCGACGCAAAAATTGAAAATGATGGTTCCGTACATCATGCGGACTGCGCCGTACATCATGCGGACTCGTGCGGATGGACGGGAAAAGAGAGTAAAACTATTGGAATTATTATTAAGACACTAAAAAATAATTAATCTATGATTTTTTCAAAAGCTAAAATTTTATTTTTATAATTTCTTTATTAACTAAAAATAACGGAAAATTCACTCAAACTACAAAATACAAAATTAAACGACTTTTTTTTTAGGATTTCTGAATCCTGAACACTTAAAAACATTGAAACAAACCAATTATAAAAGAAAAATATTAGATACGTCCAAGTAAACCCGAACAGAGATAGTGAGTACCACAATACCCTAGGGATTTTTATTTTATGACATTTGTTGTTCATTGCTTCCGAAGAGGTACGTCGCAGGACCCAACTTATCCTCCTTTTGACCCTTTGTGGTAGGGGTAATTGATTTGTTACTCGTAGTCCGAATTCGCAAGGTCATCCGAAAAAAAATTTTGAAATCAATTTCTTATTCGCTTAAATAATTGTAACAGCTTTTCTGCTGTCGCTACGAAAGAAACATTTTCCACACACTATCACGCAAATCCAGCAAATACGCCTCAAAGTATGCTACAATCCTTCGCATCTGTTCCATGGTCACAAATTGTTGCCCTTTTGCAAAGCAAATGTGCTTGACAAAGCCGACATACACCTCCAATGGCACGTGCATTTATGCGTAAGCTAAAATGTCGATAAATATTACAAGAACAATCCACAACAATGAGCATTCATACATATCTATCAGACGCAACAGCTTTTGAAGCAACAAAGTTGAGCAGCATAACAATATGAGCAGCAGCCACAGCAGCCCTGTGCGTATAACAAAAGAAGAAAGTTCAAATAGATGGGACTTTTTGGGAAGGCTGGCTGATGGTAGTTTAAATGAAAGCAAGCCTTGAATGGAATTTCAATTTATGAGCCATGTGTGCGTAGTTTTACTCGCACTTGGGCGATGATTAAGATGCACTGAGCAAAACTGTTAAGTAGAAAATTTTTAGATAGAAGACAGCCAGATTAAAACACTGTCAATTTCCGGAAAAAATTCAAGAAAAAAAAATAACATAACACATTTAAATTTTAACTTTTTTAATTAAATTTAGTTTCATTAATTTAGTTTCACAGCTTTATTAATTTTTTTGATCATTTGATTCGATATCTTAAATTTAGTACCTTCAAAGCATTTTTTAATTAATGTTTAGTTCTAAAATACCTTTCTACATTCCATCTCGTCTCTCTGTTCCTTTCACTTTTGACTAAGGCAGAGCTTTACCATCACTACTCTTTTAGTATCCACGTCGCATTTAAAGTAATTATTTGGATTCAACAAAATCGTACACTAAGAAAAATGTCACCCATAGAAACAAATCGATTTTCTCTACGAAAAGTTCCAAGGCTAAGGTGTAAAACAGATGAAAAAACGAAGAAAATTCCATAGGTTTTAATGATTTCATGCAGGACCGGACAACTTTGATGAAAAAAATCGCTCTTTAACAGTTATTTTTTAACTTTTCTTTAATTACTCCTTAAATAACAGTTATTTCTGATTTTTATTTTATCAATCCAAAATAACAATTATTTTTGATTTTTATCTAAACAATCTGCAAATAACAGTTATTTTTTATTTTTAAATAAAATGTCTTAGACTTTTATGTTTATAAATAAAAATCTTCGATAACTGTAATTTAAGATGTAAAATCTTCACCATAAGTCAATATCGCAGCAAAGAAACACAAATGCAAAACCTACAATTTTTCAGCAATGCAAGAGCACACTGGCTGTCGGCAAGGACACATCCCCCTTAGTTGTTGTCATTACCGGAAATGAACGGAAGTTATTAAAAAAAAAGTGCGCAGAAAGACTCATTATATTGCAAACAATGCGAAATGCGTATGTAAGTACATATACATATATGCACTTATGTAGTATATACTTAAAATAGTTGTTATGTAAATGTGTATATGCGCTNAAAAAAAAGTGCGCAGAAAGACTCATTATATTGCAAACAATGCGAAATGCATATGTAAGTACATATACATATATGCACTTATGTAGTATATACTTAAAATAGTTGTTATGTAAATGTGTATATGCGCGCGACTGTTGCGCTGTCAACATGTCAAGGCTTAAAAGCGCGGCTTGTGAAACATAAACAGAGCAGTGAATGCAGTCAGCGGCAAAGTGAATGGCATATTAAAGGGCCTAACAGGAACATAAAATTGTGACGAAAGTGCAGTAAAGGCGGTAGAGTTGGCCATGGTTATAAATAGGAGGATAAATGGATACCAAGCAAGTTGAAGCTGCCTAGAGGATGAAAATTTAAGCTGATTATGTCCTATACCAATATATATGTCTTATATGCAATAGATATCGCAAACAAAAACTCGCTGGAAAATTTCGTTTCAAGTCGACCACTTGTGTGTGTTTTTTGTACTACGAAAACCAGTTTTATAATTTTAATTACCAAGAATAAAATAAAATAGTTTTCCTCAACAATTTTAAGTACGTAAGTACTTTTGCTCCATATTTGCCCTGCAACTTTCTTCTAAAACACAGCATTTCTCCAAGCACATTCTGCTAATGACATCATTTTGCCGCTGACATCTTCAAACTGGCTCTGCCTTACTTCCTTCTTCAAACCATATCCCCCTTTTCGTCGCATAAACAATAACGCAATGCATCCAAATGAGTATTTTAACCCATTTTTCCTTTTGCCAATGCGCATTATTATGTGCCCTGTTTATTACTTTTCCCCCATTCGTTCCTGTAGTACCACTCGCTTTGCGTAAAAGTATGTAACAAATCTCTAATGAGTTTTTTATAAGTACGTAAGTTAATGTGTTGCATGCAACATGGTAATGCTTATGCTGCTGCAGCGCCAAATGGTATTTGCATGTCATCACCATTTTAATGAATTTGCTAGTGTTTTAGTCAGTTGGTTTAGCGATGTCAGGGGACATGACTGTAATGGGATGTATAGATATTGTGACAGTAAGGAAATAGAGTGGAAAATTTTTAAATTAAAATGGAAAATATAAACGAAAATCAAAATTTTTTAAATAAGGTCGTATATGTATTTAATGTAGGCTTGCACTCAGTTTCTCGCAAAGAATGCTGCCAAAAGCGGCTATCTCCGCACTATGATATGGTCCATCGTAGGAGACGAACGGCAGAATAGTGTCAGAGTGATGAGGACTTCGATGTTCAGGCCTACGCTAATGACATTGTCTTCATAATCAGAGGGCAGAGAGAGGTTCATAAGCATCATCTTAATCCTACATACTACAGTATACGCACGGTGACCAGATTTCTGTGGACAAAGATCGAGATTTTTCTAAAGCATCGAATTCGAACATATATTATTGTTTTTAGAAAAAAAAAGACATAACATCTTTTAATATGGTTTTATTTAAAACTAAAGAAAGAGAAAAAAACCTGAAAAATTATCGCAAATGTTTTGAGGGATTTAAGGTCAAGTTAGTCTGGCTTGACTAAGAAAAAATTGCTTAACAAATTATTGTAAAAACCGTTACAAAAATTTAAGCTAGCATGATGGACTGCTATATAGCAAGAGTGCCATTTTGACAGTATAAAACGTAGTCAAAGATCGTAGACAATAAGGATGCTATGTTTATGGCTTACTTATATTCCATGTTCTTTGTGATAACGAAAGTGCTACCACGTTTCACCGAAAAGTGGTTTTTGGGCCACCGTATTAAGTTGGGTGGGGCTAAAGCTTTTTTGACGGCGTATTATTATTCGTTAATCCTTAAATATGAACTCGTATAAAATTTGAACGTCTATGCTTACCAAAATTATTTGTTTAAGCTTTTATGTTCTTATTTAATTTTATTTATTATATTTTATAAATGAACATTTTTACTAAAAGGAATATAATTTATTATGCGTATTCTTTTTAAATGTTGTAGAACCACTTAAAGCAACATTTATGTTACACAAGTAGTCACAATGAAAAGGTGCTGAAAACTAATTGGTTCTATAATTGTGACAAGAGGTTCAGCTATTTGCCTTCACAACATTCCAACTAAAACAAACCATTTTATAAATGAACATTTTTATTAAAAGGAATATAATTTATTATGCGTATTCTTTTTAAATGTTGTAGAACCACTTTAAGCAACATTTATATTACACAAGTAGTCACAATGAAAAGGTGCTGAAAACTAATTGGTTCTATAATTGTGACAAGAGGTTCAGCTATTTACCTTCACAACATTCCAACTAAAACAAACCATTAAACCATTTAACAAGATTTGTAAATCAAAATGTCAATGTTGCCTATAAGCAGCATCGGCCATCAATGGGTTAATAAAGAAAACACTGAAAATCGGGATTGCATCGATAAAAATATGAAAAATCGAATTAAAAAGCTCCAAATGTTGATGAAACTTTGTCGAATTTTCCTAATATTTGTACAACGTTGTAACAATTTCATAAAAATATAATAAACTTTGAATAAAAGAAATGGAAATAGCCAAAGGATGTTTAAATCTCTCTTCCCTATTTATATTTTCTCCATCGTATACAGGGTGACAAGAAACAACGGAGACAAGTAAATTTTTCATATTTTTCTGTTATTTGGGTCAAATTTAAAGAAATAACTTACAATTACAGTAGTACTAGACATTACTAATCAGTGTTTAAACCAGCTTCAAAGTGGCCTCTCTTGGCTTCAACACAGAGCTTTAAACGTTTGGTAAAATTTTCGGGCACATGCCGCAGCTGCTCTGGCGAAATAGGATCCCATTCACGGCGCAGTGATTGCTTAAGCGATTCTAAACTTTTGTGCGGCTTAACAGAAGCTCTGGTCTCCAAAATTTACCAAATGCTGTAATCGATGGGATTCAGGTCTAGTGAGTACGGTGGCCACTCTGCAGCTGTGATAACGTTCGGAAAATTTTCTTTGCACCTGTCTTGAACTTCTGGTGGTCGATGATGTGTAATAAACCACGAGATTGTGCCGATCAGAGCCTATCATTTCGACGGTTGTTCGCTTACTCAAGTGAAAAGATTTTTCCCAGCGAGCATTTGCTGCACGATGCAAGAGTTGTCGACATCTTTCCGGCCGTACTTTTTTGTTTTCATACGTTAGCAACTGCGCTCTTGAATTTTTTTTCTAAGGCCCAATTTAAGCTCCTTTTTCGCAATTTGACGAAAAGAGTTTCACGACCAATATAATTTTCGCGGGCAATTTTCCTCATTGAAAGCCTTGAATTTCCCTGAAATCGCCTTTCGATTATCTGGCGGATCCTTGGTGTGTTGACAGTTGGTTTTCTTCTGGTACGATCACCTTTAAGGCCAAGTTCGTTGAACCGCAGAATTGCTTTGGAAACAGTTTGGCGAGGAACGTTGAGCAACCGAACAATTTCAAATTGTCGTATTCCTTGGCGATGCAATTCGAAAATAGCACCTATTTTATGTGAACACTGATCACTAAATAAGTAATAACTATATTAAGTATATTCTTAAAAATAAGTACTGTTATAATTAGTGTACTACGTTACAAATTATAGATGGAAAAGTCGACTCTGACTTTAGTCAAAAGTCGATTTTTTACTGAAAAAACTCAACTTTTTGGAATCGAGTTCACTCGTCTCATCGACCCTCATTCGATGACTTCGACTTTTATTAACTAAGTATTTGATGCTAACATTATTACCTAATTTGTAATTTTTAGCATCCTATTTCAAGGCGAAAGCCCAATCTTATTTCATTTATCACTATTATAAGTGTATTATGGCAACACTTAATAACACTTAAAAATAATAAAAACAATTAATCTTTTTTGTTGCATAATTTGCCGTTGGCTTGGTTTGTGCACTAAAACTGTTTCTGATTTTGTCGTTTAATTGTGATAAGGAAGCTTCTTAATTTTTTTAATTTTAACCATGGTAATTACTGCTTGTTTAAATTTCAAAGTGGAACATAAAGCAACCGGTTTTGCTTTTCTATTTTATTATTGATATCTTCTTCTAAAAATTATTGAACATTCGAAAAAAATTTATTTTTTTATTTTTTTTTATTTAAAATTTTGTTTCTTATTTAATTTTTTCTTTTTTAATTTTTTTTTTTCAAAAGTAAACTAGCACAACTTGGAACGGCAAATTTGGACATAAAGCCCAGTCCTTTGTCTTTGAGTTTGGAGGGCTACTTCACTAACTTTATATAAAGTTAGCAAAACACCTTATATCTAAATCTAAAAAAACACAAGAGCGACAAAGTTATTTTTTCCACAACTAATTAATTTCTTCATGTTGTTTCGCCAACTTTATACACATAAATAAACGGCATTCAGCAACGAGCTTTCAATACTATACACAATTTTATAATGGTTCCCAATTTAATATGGGTTCACTGATCAAAAATGGACAAATCAGTCGATGAATATGGTTTTCTTAATTATTATTTTGGATGGCGAATCACGTGCAATTGATTGCTAACCATTTATTTTTTTTTTTTTGAATTCTTAAACATTATAATCGTGTACTCATTACTTAATAAACATAGAAATTTATTTACCTTTTTTTATTTTCAAAAATTCATTTAAGTCATAAAGTCGACTATCGAAGGAGACTTTAAGAATCGAAAGCTTGGAAATCGCTTCTAAAGTCAAGGATCGATTCAAAGCGATCCTTTTCCAACCCTATTACAAATTTTAATTCTCATCACGCTTATAAATGCATCCTAATTCTTTCCTAATTAAAGGACAAAATATATCATCAATTTGCTTCCAAATTATCGGTTTCATTCCAATAACTTGACTGATGTTACTTGCTGAATTCATAATACCGATAAACTTATCATACATCATTTTAGGATTTGGAACGGTTGCTCGAAATTCTATTATCTTAGAAAAGACCTCTCCGGCAATATCTAACATCTGAAAGAATGGCTGAACCATGCTTGCAATAAGCGAAGGAAATTGTGATAATACGCTATTAACGCTTCTTAAATTCGGAGGTATTTTAATACCATCAAGTTTAAGAAATTCACAAAGGTCACGAATAAATTTTTCCTTTACGCGCTCCATATTTTGGGATGCCTGGAACGAGTAAGGCTCCTTCAGTCGAGAATTAGTTGTTGCCAACAGTTTGTTATATTGAGAAATGGATCCCTTCAGTTCTGTANCGCGCTCCATATTTTGGGATGCCTGGAACGAGTAAGGCTCCTTCAGTCGACAATTAGTTGTGGCCAACAGTTTGTTATATTGACAAATGCGTTCCTTCAAGTTTGTTTTCATAAAGATTCTTATAGGAATTATATGAATCCTGAGTGCTTTCAACTTCACCATCACCATCGGCAAAGGCCAGATAAAACAGCAACAGCAATTTGACAGCGATCATTTTTTATGAGGAATTTTTACTTCGAATGCTTCTAGCCTATGACTATGTGACTACCACTGACATTGCAATGGATTGGAAGGTCTTTTATATGCACCGTTGCACGTTTAAATTTTATTTGAACAATTTGATTGAATTTTATATGCTGTGTATATTTACTCAGTCTGTTTTAATTTTTTATTTCATTTTTTTTCCAATCCAAACATGTTTACTTTCATATGTTATCGACCGCTCTGAAAATCGTCTTGAAAAAATAAATTGTACATAAATAAATACATACATACATACTAAAAGTACGTATACATAAAAATATAATCTCAATCATTATACATGTTTTCGATGTCGGTCAGAACATGGTATTACGTAAAAATGTATTAAAATAGTTCTTGTTTTGTTTGCTTCCACTTACGTTAAGTAGTACAAATACGTTCCTGAACTGAACAAAAATTTTCTTTGATCTCTAATGGTTATTGTTTTGTTTGGTTGTATATACATACTTTAAAATGCAGAAATGTTCTAATGATATACTTATGTATATAATAAAATGCGTTGTGTATAAATGCGTTCTTTCAGTGAAAATGTTTTTTTGATCTGAATTTATTATAGTTTATGTAATTCCGTTTTTGTATGTATTGCAACAGAGCATCAACTAAGTTTTCCTCTGAAGAATGAAGATTTTTTTCTTGCTAAGGGTCCCCGTTTGAGGCCTAGCAAGCATGGCAACCCTACTTTAAAACCCATTTCGATTGATTGATTGAATTTGAATTTAACTTTTTTAACAGGTGGCATAATATTTTCAAACTACAACCTTCTTAAACCTCTTTCTTCTGACACCCATATTTTTATTATACTACATATGTACTTAAATTACCTAATTCCCTTAACGAAACGTGTTCGCAGAGCCGCTTCAATTTTATTGAGGAATATCGTTAATAGCACTTTTTCACCTCCCGGTGGTTCAAGGACTAAAAAGGAAGCGCGTCTGCTGGGGCTTTCTTTTATTCTGAACACAATTGGGGTTCTTACCGACATCAAGGACTGGGGATCTTCAAACANTTTTCACCTCCCGGTGGTTCAAGGACTAAAAAGGAAGCGCGTCTGCTGGGACTTTCTTTTATTCTGTTACTGACATCAAGGACTGGTGATCTCCAAACTTTGGCTCCGGATAGAAATTTCTTTATGGAGATGTCAATAAGGAAGACGATTGGCAGAACTGAAGTTTTCTCTGATGTTCTAAGCTCCATCGTAAAGTGTGAAACAATTTTTTTCGCGAAAACTTTCCCTGAGCTATGCATTTCGTTTCCACGTTGAGATCAAAAAATCTAACAAAGTAAAAAAAAAACATTTTTAAGAACACAAAAGATGTTAAAGTAAAAAACAAACTTCTCAAAGAGTGTCGAATTTGCTTTAATTTAAATGCAATTTGCTGCAAATTGAAACACTCCATAAAACGAGAATGCATTTTTACCCGCAAAAATAATCTAGATATGAATTGTTAAATTATTTTGTTTACCATTTTTTCCCCTTCCCTCATCACATTATAAGTGCATTACCAAACAAGTAAAAACTACAACGCACTTCAATTTGTTTTTTTCTCTCCAGTGCTTTTTGCCTTTAGCATACCTGCCGGCGCCACTGTCCGGTAGCTTTGCATAAAACTATCTCCATTTGTCAACCAACATTTGTGTTTACACATTTTTTCTTTTTTTAGTATACTTTCCACAATTGTAAACGCGCCACTTTTAGCTGCTCGTAAATGCAAACAAAGTGGAAGTGCACGCTGAAAAGTATGCTTCAGAATGCGGCAAAAAAAGGCGTGAATTTCCGTAAAACATTCAAAAGTGAACAGTGCAGTGCAGTGACAGTACTTCAACAGAGCGAAAAATGAGTGGTTAAACTTCTTGACTCGAGTGTTTGGATACGCATTTGTGCTTTCGCTTACTTCAGACTCAATATTTGACTGCTTTTATGTGGAGAAAGAAAAAAATGTGCTGTAGTTGCGTGCAATTTTGCAGCGCCTGAAGTTACATATGTTACACATTGTGATGCATTTTTTATTTATTTCTCTAAAATGCGGCTGGGCACTTGAAAGTCTCTCTTTGAATGGTTCTATGCTTTACGAATGAAATGTGTGCGTCCAAATTGTGATGAAGAATGCGTATTCTATAAGAAGCTTTTTCGTAAGAGTTACAGTTGTAAAAGATTGATGCATACTCTGTGGCGCAATTATTCTTTAAATGTCGTAAAATTTTGATTACAAATTTAAAGCATGAACTGTTTGCTGACAGACTTTTTGGTGCATAACCCAAATGTTTGCAGAGAGGTGATAACCAGACATAAGCCAAATAGATAACCAGCTAGGAAAAAACTACTGAATTGAAGCCCAGAGAAATATATGTCGCATTATTTAGAAACGATCCCACTAGATTTTTAAATCTAGGCTATGGACTAAAATTAATTCTTATACTATTTCAATATGACACAAAAAGTTATTCAGCTTTTTCTTGCTCTTCTGCAAGTATTTTTGCGAAATTCTAATAACAGCAAATTTTTCGCTTCTCGCTTTGCTTACTGTGGTAAACATATATGTATGATTAGCTTTTCCTTCTATTCAAAAAACGTCTTTCTTATCATCAGTTTTTTTTCTTCCTTTTGCTGAAGACACAAAGTTTTATGTTTATGTGAATTCTTAGCTCTTGTTTTTATTTGTCATTATGCATTTCCGCCCAATTCAACAGCTTTTCTCTTTTCTTTGCTAGATTTTATGGCTTCTCTTCTGCTGTTGTTGTTGTACACTTATTTGTCTTTTTATTTGCTCTTTTCGGGTTTATTGCTCACATTTTAGTCATTCTGGCGCCAATGAAAACTTTCCATCGCCATTGTTTGCCTTGCAACATTTTATTTGTATACAGAGGTTTTTTGAACGTTTTTCGTAGAATGCGAAAAATAGATCTACGTTTGATTTGAAATAAGTAGAAAACTTACAGCATATCTTTTGGGTGCAATGACCCTTTGGCTAAAAGATTGAAAAGAGAGCAATGAAATGTGATCTCTTTTCCACATAGGAAGCTTTGGATATTTTTAGGGGATAATCAGTATTCATTGTTTTTTCCTGAGTTTTTAAAACTTTCAAAAATTAATTAGAGTATATCGAAAAAGGTATAAAAGTTTAAGCACTTGAAATTGAGAAAAAATATTCATATATTTGCGGGTCATTAAAAAAGAGCTACATTATCAATTATATTATTAAGCAATTATAGTATTTTGGTAAAAAGTCAAACCAACGGATAAATTTTTATAAAAATTAAATTAAGAAATACATATAGAGTAATTGAAAAATTGAAAACGTCGAAAAAGTACAAGTTTTGAAAACCCGTTAAAATATCAGAGCCCATGATATAAAAAGGTAATTTAAAAGAAAGAAAGTAAAGTTAAAGAAGTTTTAAGAATTTTGTAAAAAAGACTCATAAAAAATTAGNGTTTGATTTGAAATAAGTAGAAAACTTACAGCATATCTTTTGGGTGCAATGACCCTTTGGCTAAAAGATTGAAAAGAGAGCAATGAAATGTGATCTCTTTTCCACATAGGAAGCTTTGGATATTTTTAGAAGATAATCAGTATTCATTGTTTTTTCCTGAGTTTTTAAAACTTTCAAAAATTAATTAGAGTATATCGAAAAAAGTATAAAAGTTTAAGCACTTGAAATTGAGAAAAAATATTCATATATTTGCGGGTCATTAAAAAAGAGCTACATTTTCATCAAAGCAATTATAGTATTTTGGTAAAAAGTCAAACCAACGGACTTCCTAAATTTTTATAAAAATTAAATTAAGAAATACACATAAAGTAATTGAAAAATTGAAAACATACATACGAAAAAATACAAATTTTGAAAAACCGTTAAAATATCAGAGCCCATGATATAAAAAGGTAATTTAAAAGAAAAAAAGTAAAGTTAAAAAAGTTTTAAAAATTTTGTAAAAAAGACTCATAAAAAATTAATTTCTTTATTTCATCACAGACAANGAAAAAAGTTAGTAATTTATTTTCTTTATTTCATCGAAGATACCAAAATATTGTGGTAAAAAGTCAATATTTCAATATAATCCATCTTTGAATATAATCATAAATTTAAAAAAAACGGAAAATTAAAATTTGTAAGCAAAACCTTAAATTGATAAATGCCAAATTTTAAATCTTAATAAAAACTTCGGAAAAAGTCAAGTTTCGATAAACATCCAACATAACCGCGTTACACGATAATTTTAATTTTAAATTTGTAAAATTTTCCTAAAATAATTTTTAAAATATATATTTTTATATTGAAATATTTCGACATAAAATTAAGCCCCCTTAAAAATGTAAGAAAATTCGAATCCTTAAAATTTAACAAAATTAAAAAAAAATATTAAAAGCAATTATTTTTTTTAGTTCAAGCAAAAATTTTAGAGTACAAATTTTCGGATTTTAAATAGTGCAGACTTGAAAATTAAAAAATATCAGTGCATATACAAGCCCCATTAAGTTAAAAAATAAATTCAATTATTTACTAAAGTAAAAAATGTTAAATTGCAAAAATATGTGCTATCAACATTATGATTAAAAAATTAAAAGCTTATTACAAATTCAAAAAATCAGAGTACACGAATTAAGAAACCACGGAAATTATTTGCGAGTTTCCAAAAATTGGTAGACAATTAGGTAAACTTTTCCAATTTTTTAAATTAATATTAAATTCCAAAATATCTGAAGTTTTTAAAAATTTTACAAAACTTTTTACAAACTTTTTTTTTAAGTCTTTGAACTTAAATAAATTTTAAATTTCAAAAAAGAAATGTGTTTCCTAAATTATTTTGA
>NW_016162401.1:35331-43368 GCF_001687245.7 Rhagoletis zephyria | reverse complement strand
GGGGGGGGGGGGGGGGGGATATTTAAGCGGGTTTCACTGTAATTAAAAAGAATGTTAATTAATTCATTAATTTTAATTACATTATTTTTGACATTTTTTAATTACACGATTAATACGATTATTTAATAAATTTCTATTATCAATCANGGGGGGGGGGGGGGATATTTAAGCGGGTTTCACTGTAATTAAAAAGAATGTTAATTAATTCATTAATTTTAATTACATTATTTTTGACATTTTTTAATTACACGATTAATACGATTATTTAATAAATTTCTATTATCAATCAACAAGCCAAACTATAGACAAAAATTAAGAATACTTATTTAATAAATGCTTGAATTATTTATTTATTTTATTATAATCAAAATCTCAAATTTTAAACATTAATTATAACATTTATTATGTGCAAAGTAAATGAATTTAATTTATTTCAAGGAATAATTTTATTTTATATTTTAGTTCACTCAAAAATGAATTAAAGTATTCATTTTATTTTTAACTAAAATGTTTTCTTTTGAATATTTAATATTACTATAAAGGATAAAAATATAGTATTTATTGTACCTGAAACTTTTTACTTTTAATAACATTTAATGAAAAATGCATTTAAATTTATGTTCGAAAGTTTGAAATATTTTTGTATTTATCTTTTGTTTTAATTAATACTCAAAAAATTTAACACTAATTATTGGCAAATCTAAGGCCGCTAAATAAAAGTGTGTAATATATTAAATGGTACTTAATCAAACCTTTTTTATTATATGTATATTCATGTATACATTTAATTTTTGACTCCCAAAGGAGTGGTTTTGGTCCATAATTGGACTAGTAGTATATTTTGAACCATGATGAGACTAGTATATTTCTGACCGAAATCTGACAATTGCCATCTCGTAGGACATCCCCATGTTTAAAATACCAGTTGATTGCATAGGAAAAAGATAGTTGGCTGACTAGTTGGCCATGCGGTTCATACTAGTTGTGAGGTAGTTTACAATTAGTACATTTGATTACAGGGTTCTGTCTCAAATATAAGCAAGGCCCTTGTATGTCAGCTACAGCTAGTAGATGCCCTTACTTTAAGGAACTCTTGGCTGCATAGACAATGTAAGCATATTTATTTGAAGTTTGGTTCGCACATGTACATAGGTGTATGTATGTACATACGTATGCTTATGAAGAGCGTTAAGCAGGGATCATACGATTTGTACAGATTTGAACATTTGGACAGTTTCAGAGTGGGGTTGTTTGGAAATATTTTTATGAGCTAAATTCATTCTCGATAAAAATTTCTATTCAACGCCACTCTGTGAATGCCGAAATGTACAGATCTGTACAAATCGTGTGGTCTCTGCTTTAGGCCATAAATGTGGAAGATATTCATCTACTTATCGATAATTTTTATAATAAAATCGACCATGTACATGTATGTACGTCTGCTCAAGCTGTATACATTTGTAAATGTTAAAGCNGGGAAAGTGCTACTCCCTGGGAGTTAATTGTTGGAGGATTTCTTTGTCGGGGGAAATTAATTCCCGGAGAACAAACTCTCCGCGAGTGTTCGGAATTGGTCTGTAAAATCTCTATGTGGACGAGCGTAAAATTGTCAAAAGATAACTCTCGAAAAGTTTAATTGTCATTTTCATATTATAGACAGTTATTACCTACCTATGTATGTATGTATGTATATATGTATGCATGTAGGCAGGTATGCGTATGGTAAAGCAGTAATCAGCAATTATTTACGAAATGCCTGCCATAATGGACAGTACATTCGATGTTATTTTAAGTAGGAGCATTAAACCAGATCACAATAAAATATGCAAGGGAAAGGTCGCTTTTTTAGTTTTTCGATTTCACATAATAAGGTTTAATCCACTCTCTCACTCACTCACTCTGTTCAATAAGCGCTGAGTAAAACATTTTATGCTAAATAAGGAGGGTACTTTGTGCTTTGATTTCAACTAAAGTATCGATTTATGTGTGAGATTCCTGTTCGATTTCTTGTACCACCACTGAATGACACATAGTTTAATACCTTAAACCGTACTAACTTTAGATGACGTCAACTGGACTCCATGAGTATGATATGTATGTAAGGGAAGAAGGGAAAATAAAATTTTAGGTCCGTGAATAAAATATACCCCGATGGATGGTGTTTATTCCTGAGACGTGCCAGCTATTTCATTCCATTCAATAATGCTTCTAACTATCAATAAAGAAAGTGGTGCTCTAGATCCATTTTAGCTGGTCGGCACCACTGTCTATACAATTTGGTGATCGATTGAAACCAATGCCCCTCTGGTTCATTCCCTAATGTATGCTGCATGGCTGTAAACGGGCACATCCAAGTAAGAATATCCTTTAGCTCTATTTTATGAAGATATCAGATTGACCAAATAAGTAGTTACCGCTTCAGCCTAATGTAGAAAAAAAAACATGCATTTACCTTCCTATTAACTCATACAGTTTGACCTACAATACAAGTGTCGTTGATTAACAGAATTGCTCAAATGAGTGACGGTTTGATTGCCTCACTGACCGGATGAGTTAATGCTTATTCATTCAGTACATACTTTTACATACAAGCATAGGTATGAACATGCAGACGATATATATTATACATACATATGTTAATATGTATATGTAAATTCATTTCATTTTCACGCGTACTTGACATTTTACAGGTGTTGCAAGGACATTTTTGCAACTATCCGGTTGTTCTGTTTCTGTCGCTGTTGTTGTCTTTATAATNCTTTTGCACTTGGTTTTGGTCTGCCGTGCTTTCGTTGTCCATTAGTGAGTGCCAACTCACAGGAGCTTTTCATTAGAACGTCATTATCTTGACGCCCACCATGTCCAAATATCGTTAAAAAGCTTACATAGTTCGTTATTTCAAGTATATGTACTACTCTGATTGGCAGTAGGCATTGCGCTTTCCACAATATGATTAAAAAAGTCCCGTAAAAGTAACTCGCTTTGTCTGAAAGCTCTTTTAGTCTTGAACGACGCGAAGAGGTCGTTCCCAGTTTGAACTGAATCAAAATTGTGTTCAACATTCCTTTACATATGTATTCGTATTGGTTTTACGGGGATCCTAAATTTAGTCCTGGATCAATCAGTCAAGACTTGTTCCTCAGTAACTGGCACACACAGCAAGATTTTCTCTCGCATATTGTGGATTGTGTAAAATACACTGAGGTTCTAACCTTGCTAATGTTATCATCACTCTAAATGATGCTCAACCGATATTATATGAAACCTTTCAGCATTTCGACAGTTTAGCCAGTATACCGTCAGCGTTTCGGTCTAGTGGAGGGACGTAAGCAGTCGTCTGGGTTCTTCTTCATTAAACGGTTCACCTGGGGCATTCGAAACATTGCACAGTGGTTCCACTTGTATGGAGTATCGGTAAAAAATAGTTTTATCTGAAACTAAATGAGATTTTGCAATAAAGTTTCGTACACTTGTTACCCTCCCACCAGGTTAGGACGGGAATGAAAATGGATGGAAAGTGAAAAATGTGCCTTTGACGTAACTACTGGAGCCAATTTGCCTAAAATTTAAATATATGTAGCTACAACACAGTAAGTGCAAGACCTCCAGCGGCATCATTGTTTCTTTCCTTCTTCTTTGGTAGTTTTCGTTAGCCAGTAATGAATGGATCGGAACTCAAAAGTAACCGATTGGTTCTTCTCTATGTGAGCTCCCATTGAAACATGCACGTTTGTAATCAATGCTTCGGTCGATGGTTTACTCGTCGCTCGAGTATGTTTTTAACCTTAAAGTTTCTATTTCGACCGGACTAAATTTTGGTGTTTTTAGATAACTTATGCGCTTTGGCAAGGGAGTAATATTGGATGGCAGGTAAGTAATGAAGCAGAGTTGGGGTCCGTGTGGCCTTTTGGCAATTTATTTGAGTTCATTATTACAACACTCGTTTTTCAAATAATAATAGAATAATACGTTAGTGTTTGGCTGAGCTTCTCCTCCGATTTGTGGCGTGCGCCTTGGATGTTGTCACACAAAGCGGAGGGACCTACAGTTTTACGCCGACTCCGAACGGCGATTGTATTTTTATGAGAAGCTGATTTTCATGGCAGTAATATACTCGGAGGTTTGCCATTGCCTGCCGAGGGACGACCGCTGTTAAGAAAAAACCTTTTTTCTATATTTTTGCGATGTTGCTTTCACCTGGGTTTGAACCCAGGTGCTGCGGAGTGGAAACCTAGTTTTTCAAAACTCAACGCTAAAAGGCGTGTACTTGACAACCTGCCTGGCTATCTACCCTGCAGTGAAAAGCCAAACCAGTTAGAAAAAATACTAGTTCATTAACTAGTATGTGCCTACCAGTTCGACAATTTCGAAGAACTTAGGCGATCAGCGACATCTGCCTTTGAATTGCCAAAGCCAAAAATAAAACGCAATTAATTGCTTTTCTTACAAATGTCGGCTGTGGCGTCACGTGAAGACTACTGGTTGTGGTTCTGAAATCGCAGCTTCGAGGCCGCTTGGAGGTGGTTAAGATTTTTAAAGTTTAATAAATGTAAGTAAAAGTAATTTATTCAATTTATAAATAAATAACAAATTTGAAAATCTAGTTGCATTGCAAAAAAAACATTTAGGAAGAAATGCTTGTGCTATAAAAACCAAGAAATTAAACAAAAATATGTTTTTTATTAAATTTAAAAATTACAATAAACAGCCTAAACAAAAAAATAAATTTATAAAAAATAAAAATTAAATAAAAAATAGAAAATAAAAAAATTTTCCCTGCGCCAGGATTTGAACCTGGGACCTCAGGCTTACCACGCGAATGCTTTGCTCTGTCGGCCATTGTAACTGCTGGAGCGTCGCGAGCAAAAAGGCACACTTATGCTTTTCACGGGGCATAAATTGGCAGACTATCTCATCAACTGGTATGATGCTACTATTATTTATACTAGTAGATGCTGATGCATAGCCTGACAATTGACATCTCGTAGGACATCTCCGTGTTAAAAATACCAGTCGCTAACATTGAAAAAGGATAGAACGTGAACTAGTTCGGCTGAAACGCAAACCGGTAGAATTCTAGTTCACAACGAGTAGCTTTCCCTGCAGGGTAACTACTCGCTAGCCACGGCGTATGAGTTATCTATCAACATCGGAATTTAGTGCGGTCGAAAAATAAACTTCAATTCTCTGTACCTTTTCTGCTTATTAAGTTGTTGGTAAACTACAAAGCAAAGCAAATCGTCGTTTACTAAAATTTTTAATTTTAAGAAGGATGAATTTCGGTTAAGAGTGCAGAAATTGAGTTTTTAGTATTTAGTAGGCTAAGGACCTAGTCTAGGTCGACGGGATCTTAAAAATATGTACATATGTATAGTACTCAAAAATATCTTTTAAAAGAAATAAATAAAAAAAAGTTAGGAAGAAATTTCTATTATACCTATTTTTAGAAGCCGCGTATGACGAAAATTTTTGACCGAAAACTCATTTCAAACTACGCGGGAGAAGAGAGGTTTGTAGTTGAAATATTTTTTTAGCGACCTAGTCTAATGTATGCACATTGGCTACGCTGTACTTTCCGCCCTTAGTCAGCATTTGTCGACATAAAACTTGAAAAAAAAAAACTCAAAAGTTAAATATCTTCAAAATAATGATATTGTAGTTCCTAGTAGAAAAAATGGTAGTTTAAGTTTAGCAGCAAAGTATGTGGGTTATAGTAGGACAGAGATTTAGGTAATAACAAATGTGTAAACATAGCTTTTTCCTCGAAATCCATTATAACCACCACCTTTCACTTAGACAGTTCTAAGAATGCACTCACAGGACACACAGAACTATAGGATTGCAGTAAAATTTCGAGTACAGTGGACGTGTTCACTTGGGGGGTTCAACGGATAAGGAAATTGAATGCTTAGGTGGTTCTATTTACATATATTTTTGGTTACCTCACTGGTAACTGTCTATGAACATTTAAACATATATTTGGGAAAATTGAAATTTTTTTATTTTTGATAGGTTGACAACCTCTTTCGTCTTATTTCAAGTGCATTCTGGATGTCTCTCACCAGATGCTCATTCAACATTCTTAAACCAGCTCCGATCTTTGACGCTATTTAATTGTAATCTTCCGGTCCATGTTCTGCCTACCAGCATCGTAAGTTCCTTGTATTTACGGCTTTCTGCCTCGTAATGCTTTCTATTGAAAATACGTCTCTTCTTCTTAGTTTACACAGACATCGATCAAGTGACATTCGAAATTGGCTGCATTTCTTTCTCGTATTCCTCTGAAGCAGCGACACGATGCACTTGGTCATATCCATTATATACTTACTGCTTAATTGAGGTCTGGCAATATGGATTTAAAAATATGCACTGCAGCCTTTTCTAAAATGAAATTACTTCTCATTTTAGAGATTAAGGCATCGATAACGAAAAAACTTTCCTAATCAATACCACCGGTTATTTGACAGCCGAGTGAACTTTGACCCAGTGGCAGTATTAGCTCGTCCAACCTATCTGAACTAAACTCACCTTTTATTACGAATAAATATTTCCGTGGCCTAGTTTTCTTGCCAACTTATGTCTACAATATTTTAAATAATAGGTAGTGACACACATAAATACATACATATATGTTTTTTCCCGTAATTTATTTAAATGCCTTTTCGTATTTTTTAGTGATTCAATGTGCTTACTAACTATAAAATTTTTTTTTTAAATTGTTTTAATAATTATTTTAGTTTATCAGCATCAGTAGTATTTTTCACTCAGCAAACTCGTAATTGTAGTTCCGGATTACATTCGGTTTAGCTAATAACTAGCTTGTGGAATAATTTTTTCGTTTCTTTTTAGATAGCAAACTGAGCGCCCTTCTTTACAGTGTTTAATTAATTAAGCTCCGCTTCATTAATGTCCATTTAATTTATAAATGGTTTCATGTCAAATATGATTTTCTTTTAACTTAAGATTTCTTTTCGGTTAAGTTGTAAATTTGCTTGGCAATAACCGATAGTTCCACATCGATCGGTTTTGTGTCGTCATAAAGTGAGGGCGCCTCGCACAGAATCATGAATGTACCCACTAGAGATGCAATCATGAAGAGCCAGAGAAAGAGACGATCCAACACCATGGCAACAAAACCCCAGTCTTGATCTTCCTGCAAATTAAAGAAAGAGAAATATTACGTTTAAAGAAATATGTTGATAGCTTTGTAGCACAATGAAGTTGTATCAAGCTATTAAAAATAATATATATATAAACATGCATATGTATGCATTCCGATATTTTCTTCATGATTCTTTATGTTATAAACCATGTACCAGACGTTTTCGAGATATCGATTTTTTAAAAAACTTTCCCTTTTTAATGCGAACAATTTTGCGAAGAATGGTCCGGTTGGGAGCACCATGATGCAAAAAAGAAGGTAGTTTCAATAAACAACTTTTTGATTAAAAAGGAGATTTTTGACGATTGCTCAATTGCAAAAAAATTCGAAGCGGCGTTACCCAATGTAAGTTTTTGGTGGGGCGATTTATATCCTAAATTTGATAGTATAAATAAAATAGTTGTATTAACATTTACCTTCTAAAAATAATAAATATCTTATCTTAAAAACGTTCAAATTTTACATTAAATGCGATAACTACTTGCCGAAATCTTTACTTTTACATTAATAAAATTCTAGTGAACATATTTTAACATTTTTTTAGTGCCATTATGTCATCTGATTATTACACAATATAGCTAGCCAGGACTATTAGAATTTTCTATATTGGATACGATTGTTTCTGATATAATTGAGACACTGAAATTACACATTTCGATATTGTCTTTGTCTATATCTTTCAAGTAACTTGAAAACGGAATTTATCGTTGTTTCTTTGCGTAAAAATAAATATATTTTACTGTTCAATACTGGAGGAGGTGTGAAATAAAATTGATGATTTATTGTTAGTATAAAAGCTAGAAACACAATTATCAACTTATTGAGCATTAGACCTCTTCCCTTTCAAAAACAAAAGGGAAAATGTTCGGTTATTT
>NW_016162401.1:35059-35290 GCF_001687245.7 Rhagoletis zephyria | reverse complement strand
TTCTTTGGGTAAAAATAAATATATTTTACTGTTCAATACTGGAGGGGGTGTGAAACAAAATTGATGATTTATTGTTAGTATAAAAGCTAGAAACACAATTATCAACTTATTGAGCATTAGACCTCTTCCCTTTCAAAAACAAAAGGGAAAATGTTCGGCTATTTATGCAATGGTTTTGGGTTGGGGGCCATTGAAAAATGGGGTAAAATTATCATTTTGACAGAGAGAATG
>NW_016162401.1:15827-34959 GCF_001687245.7 Rhagoletis zephyria | reverse complement strand
AATTTATACAAAAATATGTACATACATATGTATACATATATAACATATATTTGACAAAACCATAAAAACAAAGTAAGGGAGATACAGTTGCTGTAAAAATAATAGCAGTAAAATTCAAAAGGAGGTTTAACTTAGAGTATGGGAAGAAAAAAATTAGAGTGTTGACACCTGTTTGAAAATTGCAATTATAGTTGATTGATAAAAAATTAAACCGAAAATATTTTTCTTGAGGATTGCCTCCTGTTTGTAAACTTTTGTTTAATTTGAAAGATAAAATGAATATTGCTATATGAGTATAAAATTGAAGAGGTTTAGGAAAGTTTACTGCCGAAAATATTTTCGAGGAGGGTTGCCACCTGTTTACAACTTGTTATTCAATACCACATAAATAGAAGTTTCAAAGCTTGCAAAATGTTCAGAAAAATTAATTAAACTTAAAAGAATTTTCAAAAAAATTTTGATATTTTTAATTAGATTTCCTAGAAAGATTTCGAGTATGCGGTTTTATGGCCTATTCAATTTCAGTAAAAGAAAGTCCAAGTTTGAAGTCGCTAAAAATTACAATTGTGGATTCTTTACTCGAGGAAGTGTCACATATAACAATCCGTCTATGAAAATCTATTCAAACTACTATTCAAATTACTATAAACGACCATCAGGTTAAGGTGCTAGCTTTCATTAAAGGCTAAGTGAAAGGTTTTATCACGTTTCCTTTATTTGCTAGAGCTTCTCAAATATTGCAAAAAAACGCGATTTTTTGACACTCTGATCTCGCCTCTCTCAAAATCTGGACCTGATGGAAACTTTATACTTACGGATTTGTAATCAGTATAAAAAAGTTTATAAAAAAAAAGCTTTAACATTTGCCGCACCAAAATCAGTGTTGCCCTGTGTACGCTTTCCACACAACACAATGATCACTGTTATTATTTTATCGCGCTATTCAATCGTGAAATACAACAGAACTTGGACGAATCTGGTAACTTTCTTTTTGAATTCTTGAAGTACGTGGTTGTTGCTACTATCTTCAAAGTGCAGAACAGCCCGATTGCCCGCGATTACAACTTTTCCAACAATCAAATAAAAAAATATTGTTGATGGTAGATTTTTCCGACAGGGTGGTAAGATGATTTATTTTGGAACGAATTTCCGTCATCCCGTGTCAAGCTTGGTTTGCAGACAATGACACTGAAGATGATACAGCGCCGAAACCGGTTTGTCTGCAAGCCAAACGTGACAAGGGATGACGGAAATTCGTTCCAAAATAAATCAAAAAAATATTTTTATATTTATTTTGAGACCGCTTTTGCAATTAATTTTTCGATACATATATTTACTTGTGTCAAAAATTTAAATGTAATGACTTAGATTATTTAAGATACTGTCAGAGACGCTCTCTACGTCGCAAAAAATAATTAAGTGCTTTAAAAACTATTTTAAAATCAAATTTCCGAAGCACAATTTTAGAACTTTAGTGAGAACAGCGAGTTCAAACTGCTCTTGTAAAAAAGATACAAAAAAAAGGTGCTTAATACTTTTCATCCACAATGCAATGGACCTTCCTCTTGACAAATTACATTTTAAAAATAACATTTTTGCAACAGTCGGACAACTTTAATTTTTGAAATATTGTCCAGCTTTTTCAGTTTGCGAAGTTGCGCCCGTTATGCATACCGAAAGTAGACAGCTCCTTCTGCCCTTGGTCCTTCTATAGCGCCCTCTATTGCGTTATCCACCCCTGGATGCCGAACAACAGTGAAATAATAGTATTTTTGATGCGCCTAACTATGTCCGTGTCCGCCTTACCAGTTTTGTGGCCCTGTCGATTGCCACCAGTTCCGCCTGAAAAACGCTACAGTGGTCGGGAAGACGAAAGCTATGGGAGATTCCCAGGTGTTCGGAGTATACTCTTTCGAGCTTCCAGACGTCTGGGTATTTATGGATTCACCCGCCAGTCCTTACAGCATCTTGTTTCCGCTCTTCCCTTGAGAGTAGGAGAGTCATAAATGCTGCTGTGGGAGCAGGGTTTCGAAGTGAAGCCCCGTTAGTATCCTACCATCCCCATAACTAATATTTGACCACTTGTCTAGACTGTTCTTGCAGAGGGTTAATAACCTAAGCGATTTAATTTCACTTCAGCTGTCTCCGAGACAGCATTGGAAATACATTTGTCTGTGTACATATCAAAATAGCTTATTTAAGAGAAAATATGAGCAGTTTAATGCGCTCTTGGTAACCCCAACAGAATACATATTTCAATTAAAGCTTTACAAATAAACAATAATCACTTATATACCTCTGATTCGAATAAGGAATTAAAAAATAATAATTACAATAAAATACGCATCAAAGAAATGATTCATATCAAAGTAAAAAATTATCTACATACATACATAAGTATGTACANTCAAAATAGCTTATTTAAGAGAAAATATGAGCAGTTTAATGCGCTCTTGGTAACCCCAACAGAATACATATTTCAATTAAAGCTTTACAAATAAACAATAATCACTTATGTATATACCTCTGATTCGAATAAGGAATTAAAAAAAAAAATTATAATAAAATACGCATCAAAGAAATGATTCATATCAAAGTAAAAAATTATCTACATACATACATAAGTATGTATGTATGCATGCACTCACCGCATTGAATTCATCTTGTCGCTGCATGTGATGCTGTATGAACATGACATTGTGAATAGCCTTTTCCAGCTCAAAGGGATACTTCTTGCGTTGCGCCACATCACTCAGTGAATCGTCCAGACCGGAAAGCACCGAAGGCAAGCCATTATAACCGCTAAGCGTGCTTAAGCCGCCACCCAAAGCACCCACCAGACCGCTAAAGCTGTACGAAAACAATGAAAGAAAGAAGACACAACAGAAATGAAGTAAAATGTTTTAAGTAAATCCGACCCAAGTAAATACACATGTATTTATGTATGTGTGTATGTAAATACAACTGCATTCAACCACATTCACATTTACATTCACAACCACTCTATCTCCCCCTCCAGTTCAATAAAATTTAATTACCGATTCGTGGCGCTGGTTGCATGCAGTCCATTACAGCCACCACCGCCAAATCCGCCCATGCGTCCCTGCATGCGGCGCAGCGAGTCCGGACTGGAACTGCCCGAATTCATTTGCATCTCATCCATGAGCGCCTTGCCGAACTTGGTTTTGCTGAACTTGGTGCCATAGTTGATTTTACTTGCGGCTAAATCGCGCAGCAGATCCTTGGGTACGCGCATCAACAACAACTTCGGCAGGCGCTTGATGAAGAAGGCACGCACCCATGGCGCCATTTTGTGTGTGCTCGGTTTGCGGTAGTGTATGTTGAGTATAATGATGGTGATGACAACGCTCAACCCCACCAGCAGCATAGTAAAAAGTAGATATTTCCCGAGTAGTGGTAGAGCCAGCGATGTTGACGGTATGATTTCGGAGATCAGCAGGAAGAACATAGTCTGTGAGAGCAGAATGCTGATGCACAGAGCGATTTTCTCACCAGAATCGGCGGGCAGATAGAATACCAGCACCGAAAGATATGAAATACCCACACACGGTATAATGAGATTAACGGTATAGAAGAGAGTTTTGCGACGTAGCGTTATGTTAAAGAAGATGTCTGAAAATACAAAAATAATAAAAGAAGCAAAAAACACAACCTACTGAAATACTTATATGTATAAAAATTTAAGAGTACCGTTAATTTCTTCATGATTCAGTGATCGAAACTTAACCAAATTAATACGGAAGCACCCTTAAGGTCTCACATTTGCGATGAAAAAATAACTATCGAAAACTATTAGATGGGATGATTTAACAAAAAAAAAAAGAAGAAAAATTGCTGTATGAATTGTATGTAATTTTCAAACCTTAATGTCATTCGTTAAACAACTGGGAAATCCGAAGTTAGCCCAGCCCACATTATAAAATCGTGCCTGGCAACTTCAAAACCAGGGTGGACAAGTGGTGGAAGGCTTATTGTCTTCAACAGTCGGAAAATTTTGTCTTCATAACATTGCGTTCGACAACAGAGAAAGGCTAATTTACTTCGCAGTCACTAGGATAATGACTACAAGTCACCAGCATAAAGTCACCTTAGTGTATACCGCTCAAAAAAAGAACAAAACCGGATTTGATGGGCGGATGATAAGAGGAGGCAACTTTGACTAAATTGTTGCAGCTAAGGACTGGATAAGCCTCTATGCAATAAAAAAACCAGCGTATTTAAGGCAGTGCGACAAAAGTTCGACGATGAAAAGCTTTGCTCACAACGAATATCTGAGAAATTTCCCGCTCTACTCTCAATTCTGTATAGACTCGTCACTTCGTACCGCTGCAGAAGAGGTTAGGTTATGTGAGGTAGGCTGGCTAGCCCTTAAGGTTCATAGCGTTCTCAATCANTCCAAAGTTAATGTTAGTCGGTGCGACTAACAATCCCGCAGACGGCGTCAGAAGAGCGAAGCACTTCCAGGGTTAAACAACTATATGATCAGCGATATCAACTCAAAGCAGATTTCGTAGCAGGGGTTAATAAATATATTCTGTATACTAAACAACTAAAGTTGAAATAGGGGGCACAGTTGATCAAACCCGGTCGCGGTGCAATGGGCCTGGATAACCATAATTGCTAATAATAATAATAGCTAATTGTTTCCGTTAGTTTTTATTTTTGCGAAGGACCGATATCTATAGAGTCGGAATCCCTCACCAAGGTCTTGGAAAACTGGGTTAACAGGATGCGCTACTGCGAAGCCTGCCCAGGCAGCTACATGAATGAAGTCGTGTTCCATAAATAATGGCACTCATTACTATTTCGAATAAATCAATAACACAGGCCAATAAAAATTGAAAAAAAAAATCGTGTGGCATATATATAAAATGTATGGCTTATAAATAAGTGAGCATCGCGACAAGGTGCAGGGATGGTATTTTCAGGGATGGATAAGTGGAAGATTGTATCAGCTTTTGTTTTTTTGCTAGAGCTTCTCAAATATTGCAAAACACTTTGACCACGTTTTTCTCAAAAGCTAATGAAAACTTTATACTTACAGATTCGTAATCAGCGTTGCCCTGTGTAATATACCATAAAAAATTATGTTTTAAATTTTTTTTCAGTTAAAAAAAATTACTATGGATAGCCCAACGGCATTCTGGCACTTCCGTCATCGGTAACAAAGTCTAACATACAGTGGTGGAAGAAATAATAGAAACTTCTTATTTTGACCAGTTTTGGCTATACTACTTTTGTTTATTCAATGTTTAATATTTATTTATAAAGGTCTTGCGCATTATATAACACGCACCATATAAATTCATATTTCAAACTTTGTACAAAAATTATAAAAATTCAAGAAAATTTAACAAAATCTCCCAAAAATTTCAAAACTTTTGATAATTTAGATTTTGGGATTATTTCTTTCACCGCTGTACATACATCGTCTTCCACAACATTATAAACTAAGTAAAATCCATTGTTTCGCTGAGTGTAAAATATGAAAAATTACAAGATCCCTTTTGTCGATTATAAAATCCATGAGATGAAATAATCAACTAGAGACTCATAAACAATTTATACCTTTCGACTGGAAAATTAAGGTATGCAAGCAGAAAGGTCGATACGAGCGCGTTATGGCAAAGATGAGTAGTCTGCTTGAATTTATTAGAAAAGGATACACACTCACACACAAACACCACAAAACACAAGAAAGCGTGCGCCAGCGTTAATCGGTTTAGCTTTGGCCNTATTTATTTATAAAGGTCTTGCGCATTATATAACACGCACCATATAAATTCATATTTCAAACTTTGTACAAAAATTATAAAAATTCAAGAAAATTTAACAAAATCTCCCAAAAATTTCAAAATTTTTGATAATTTGGATTTTGGGATTATTTCTTTCACCGCTGTACATACATATGTACATACATCGTTTTCCACAACATTATAAACTAAGTAAAATCCATTGTTTCGCTGAGTGTAAAATATGAAAAACTACAAGATACCTTTTGTCGATTATAAAATCTATGAGATGAAATAATCAACTAGAGACTCATAAACAATTTACACCTTTCCACTGGAAAATTAAGGTATGCAAGCAGAAAGGTCGATACGAGCGCGTTATGGCAAAGATGAGTAGTCTACTTGAATTTATTAGAAAAGGATACACACTCACACACAAACACCACAAAACACAAGAGAGCGTGCGCCAGCGTTAATCGGTTTAGCTTTGGCTGAATTGAATTTTGAAATGAAATGAAATAATCAACGAGAGACTCATAAATTTTGGCTGTTGCTCTGCCGACGGTGATTGCTGCCTTTGTAATTTATGTAATTTTTGTTGTTTTCTATGTTTTTTTGTTGGTATTTTTTGTAATTCTTACTTTTGTGATTTATGATGTGTGTGACTTTTGAGGCTTATACATTGCAAGCGCTCGTACTTTAGTGAGTTTGAGTGTAAGTATTTATGTAGATGTTCAATACATACCCTGCACGGAAACTCCAAACCAAATTTCTAGTTCCGTACTACTATCTCCAATAACTACATATCGCCAGATAAGAGTGAAAAGTAGTCTGCTAAGTCCACTTTCTAAGTCCAAAATAGTCACAGAAAATGTGATGAATTCCAAAAAATCAACAATTTTTCATGGAAATCTATATTNACACAAGAGAGCGTGCGCCAGCGTTAATCGGTTTAGCTTTGGCTGAATTGAATTTTGAAATGAAATGAAATAATCAACGAGAGACTCATAAATTTTGGCTGTTGCTCTGCCGACGGTGATTGCTGCCTTTGTAATTTATGTAATTTTTGTTGTTTTCTATGTTTTTTTGTTGGTATTTTTTGTAATTCTTACTTTTGTGATTTATGATGTGTGTGACTTTTGAGGCATTGCAAGTGCTCGTACTTAGTGAGTTTGAGTGTGAGTGTTTATGTAGATGTTCAATACATACCCTGTACGGAAACTCCAAACCAAATTTCTAGTTCCGTACTACTATCTCCAATAACTACATATCGCCAGATAAGAGTGAAAAGTAGACTGCTAAGTCCACTTTCTAAGTCCAAAATAGTCACAGAAAATGTGATGAATTCCAAAAAATCAACAATTTTTCATGGAAATCTATATCCAAGGTAACGAATTTAGAACTAGTTCGGAAATATCGAAATGCTCAGCTTGAATTATATTCATTCAAAAAAATTTGATTTCAAATTAAAAACGCATTTCTTCGAAAATAATTTAAAAGCGCTTCCATGGGAAAACCAAAATGACTGTTACTTTTTTCGTCTATCGAACTGGTTTGGAACTATAGAAAAAGGGATGCAGCGCAACCTAGAAAATTAAGGAACACAAGAGATTTTAAATTTTTTAATCTGAATCTTTAGAGAATTTTCGGGTATGAAGTTTTATAGCCAAAAAAAATGTTAGTCTAATGAAAGGCAAGTTTCAACCGACTAAAAAATCGCGTTGATTTTTGAGAATATTTTTTTTTGGAGACAACATTTTCCGTTTTTTTTTTATAGTACAACAAGGACAATTCACCGAAACTGGCGTTGTTTTTTTGAAATTTTGTTGCTAACGATCTCCCGCGTTTTATTTCGTAATTCATGTTTATATGGAAAAGAGTGGCAAAATCCGTTACAAAAAAAAAATCTCAAAAACCAACGGGATTTGTAGCTTTTTTAAACCTTCTACTTCATTAAACTAAAATTGTATGGGCTATAAAACTAAAAATATACCCAAAAATGTTCTAAAGATTCAAAGTTAAAAATTGAAATTTTAACGAAAATTTGTTGAATTTTCCTAAATTTTGTATAAAGTTAGAAACTGTGTTTATAAGGTTCTCGTTGACTTGGACGGTATTTTTATAGAAAAATAACCAAACAAAAATTCGAAAAACATTACGAATATTTAAAAAAATCAACACGTGGTTATTTGTTTGAGTCTCTGTATATGAAAATTAGGGTGGTAAAAAAAAACTGATGTCGAAATTTTAATGCTCTAGACCCTAGGATTGTTTTAACACGAAAAAATACATAAATTTTTTATTTTTTTTTTTCGATCGGAAAACTCTGGTTCTCTTCAAGAGACTTGTCATAGTAATACCCAATTATTTATTTAATGATTTTTAAACCATATAGATTTTTTATTGACTCCCCCTTGCATTTTCTGTGATTTTTGGCAGGGCTATAAAATGTAGCTACTATGAAAAATGGTTAAATAAATTATTAGGTATTATTCGATCGAAAAATATTGATTTTCAAGAGTTCTATACCATTTCTACAAAAACTTGTTTTTCCCATATAAAATACATGGAAAATTTTGAGCAGCACTTTGAGTGAACTCTAAATATTTTGACAAGCTTTTATTTAACTAGCTCTGTATGTATGTATATATCGTCGTTAAAGTACAAAACCGCGTATCAACAAAATGCAAAACGACGTATCAAGATAATTCAAAACCGCGTATGTGAATTATGTAAATTATCTTCTAGAGAGTAAAAACACTCATATTTTAAAATGGTTCTCTTTTTTATAAAGTAATTTCTAGCTAGTATATTTCAGGACAAGGTTTTGTACTTTAAACGACGATATGTATGTTTGTTAGGGGCAAATCATGAAATCAATTTTTTTTACCAACTTCCCGATGACACAGAGACTTGAAATTTCACAATTGGCTAAGAGCCCGATGACAATCCAATACGAAATATAAATTACTTCGATAGGTAACGCAGCAGTCGAGATATTTGAAAACCGGTATTTATGGTCCGATTTCGTTCATATTTAGAAAGCTTGAGTTGAAAAAATATATATTTTTTTTACTAATATTAATGTATCTGATTTCAAAATAAAGAAACAGGGGTATTATTTTTGGGGTATAGAAGAATCCTAAAGGGTGAGAGCATTAAAATTCTGAATTTACTTTTTCCACATTCATTTTTTAGGACCACCCTAATGCTCATACATGTATGGGTATACAAATTTGCGCCTTTGTTTTTGCGTGCTAGAGCGTTTGCGTCCGTTTTGGCCATGTTGACAGTTTGATTACACTTTGCTTGCAAAATAATGAAGTCTTACGCCCAGACTATGTTGCTACTTACTGCCTCACCACAGCTGCCTGGCGCAATGGGAGTATTTGTCAGCAATATTGCAATGTATTGCATACAAAAATACCCAATATGCTCTACTAGCTATGCAGAATAGATAAAATGCGCATTCATACATGCAAATAGTCGAATTGAAATTTTTTGAAATGATTTCCTTTGCTTTCTTTGGTATTTTTTGTTTGTGTTTCATTTACTGATTTTCAAAACTGGAAAATCCTCTTCGAAATTCCTTTAGGACTATATATTTATCAACTCACATACAACATAACAGTAAANCGGCACAAATGCAAATCCCCAATCGACTTCTTCTCGATTTCAATTCATGGCGCGTTGTTGGTGTGGCGGCTTTATTGAGGTTTGGGAGAGGCACCTACGTACAAACATACATACATACATACATCACACTATGGAGAATTCTACTAAGCCACATAAAGCATATTAAATTAAGTTAAATGCCGAAAAATGAAATATTTTTAGGATTATACTCATAAGTATGTACATACAATAAACGTTTATATAAGTAGAATGTTTACTGATCAAGAATATTTGAAATAAATTATAAAAAAAAATTTGAATGAGATAAACAAAAAAATATAAATTTTTTGTTGTTGTATTTTCCAACATTTTATTTTATTTTTTCAATACCTGGATATGGTTCAGCACAACAGGGATAGTATTTCTCATGCCGCTCTGCAGGCACACCCAGTATATCCCACTCCACACTAGGATAATATTCACGCAGATCTATGCCGATTTCGACCTTGTTATCTTTGTCGTTCCTTTGATTGATGTGCTTTAAATCAATCTGTGATAAAATGTACGAAAAAAGACGAAAGGTACAAGAAGGGAATAATAATTAGTTACGTATATAGTGGAAATCGCAATGGTAAAGGTAATGCTTATTGTAATGGTAATCGTAAGCGTCATTGTAGTGGCAGTCGTATTTTTCGTGTTTTCCTTCGTATTCAACTTCGTATTCGCCTTCGTGTCGGTATTCGTTTTCTCATGCGTCTTCTTCGTCTAATGTTTGTCTTCGTTCGTGATCATATATGTATATCTCCGTCTTCAGCTTCTGAATGGTCCTCAGTTTCGTAATCGCTTCCATCTATGCATTCGTCTCGGTATTCCTTTTGGTCTTAGTCTTCTTATTCCTCTGCGTAATCCTTTTCGTATCATACGCCTCACCACTTCGTCGCCATATTCGTAGACAGTCTTCGCGTTCATATTCGTTTGCGTCTCACCTTCGTCTCCGTGTTCGCCTTCGTATGTGTTTTCACGTTCCTCTTCGTATGCATGTTTATGCTCGTGTTCGTCTTTGTAGCCGTCTACGTAGCAGAAGCTACTTTTGCTTTCTAAGCAAAAAATATGACTTAAAAAAAAATAATACTTTTATTTACTTAACAAAACACAAAACTCAAAAAAAAACGATAATTTTCAGGCAAAACTAAAAAGTTAAAAAAAAAATTACTATTTATTTACTGACAAAAAAATCAAACATCAAGAAATAACGACTATTTTCCAAAAAAAAAATAACAATCAAAATTTTCAAGCAAAAAATAAAAAATTAAGAAAGGTTGTTGTCCAAACAAAAAAAAAGGTGTAAAAAAATATCGATTTTTTTGATCAATAAATAAAACTCACTAAAATGCTCAGCTTAACTTGAAGAGTTACTGATGCATATGTATCTGTTTTTTACTTAATCTCTCTTTACGCTCTATTAATACAATATGTACCTGATCACCATCGTAAGTCCACGAACCGAATTTCATGAAACATGTCTGCTGATCGAACGGAAAATAGCGCACATCAATTTCACAGGATGATTTGAAAATGGCCGGCGGAGTCCAAACCACCTTGCCCGTGTAATGGAGGATGGCTTTTGTCATGGTGGTGACAACGTATTCACCGTCGGCGCTGAAAAATAAAAAAAAAGTTACATTATTTTTGAAGTGTGGTTAGGCTTCGTTGGTTCAATATAGGCAAATGCAACTTAAACTTAGCTTTCTTAAATAAAAAAAAGTATTTCGTAAGTGGATTTAAAAATTTCTTCCGAAAAGTATGCAACATAAAATCGTATGGTTCGTATTGGAAAGCGCTGTAAACAATACTAGTAGAAATATTTTCCAAGGACCAGTTTTTCAGTGTACGGTTGTGTTCAAAACGCTCGTGCTGGCTAGTTTAAACTGAGAGCTCCTCAAAATATTTCAAAAACCTGTTTCTTACGATACATTTTTAAATACCTTATTCCCTTAATTCAAGCCTAATTTGATTTTTAAAATAGCCGGCAACCCTTCTACATGCAGTTTTGAAATAAAGCCTTTACCTGCGGATAACCATATTGTAAAAATGCATCAAATTTTTAAATACATAATTCGAATTCAATTTTCTAAACAGGTGGCGACCTTCTTCAACCTCTTTGATGCATAAATACATACATATGTATTCAAATTACACAATTCCCTGAATTAAGGTTTAATTTTATTTTTCAAACAGATGGCAACCCTGCCTTTTAAAAACTATTTCGATTGATGCCCTTATTTTAATAAATAATTTAAATTACTAAATATTTTAAATTGAATTTAATTATAAAACAGGTGGCAACTTTTTCCAACCACCTCAATAATATTCTAAATGTTCAAGCTAAAGGTTCTTAACAATATATTCTTAACAATAAATAATAAAATTCGACTAGACTTTTCAAACATGTGGCAACCCTTTTGAAAATATTTTCAAACTGCAAGCATTTTAAGCGTTGTAATTCAAATACTGAGTTCCAGTGCTCTAACACAAAATTTCCAGAGATATGCTGCATGAAACATTTCGTTTGTATGGGAGGTACCACGCCCCCCCTTTAGTCCAATCGAGAGAAAGACATCTTAAGTTGGAGTAAATGACGTCAGTGTGCTAAATTTCATTATGATCGGTTGTGTAGTTAAAGCGTGAAAGCGTAACAAACAAACAAACTCTCCAGCAAAGTCAAATAAGTATCTCAGCCGCTTATCGTTGAAGGTAAGATTTGTGGCATCATTTCAGCTGATTCCATGCGATAAGCTCCGCTCCACATTGTTCAGTGTGAACACATATAGCTTTCGTGGGTATTTCGTTATATTAAAAGCGCCTTTTTTAATATTACAACGTTTTATCAACTTACATTGTTGTTTGTCCAGACACCTTTGCTATAAACAAACTTCTTATAAAAAGTTTAGACATACACCTTGTCGGTAGATATCATATCAAAGAACATATAATTAGACACAAGAAGTAGATGTCGCCTCCCCGGAAGTAGTTAAATATATTACGCCTAAAAATATGCACTACATAGACTAAAGCGGAAATGGACGACACGCCATTCCTTTAAATACATACATATAATGCTGGGTTATATCTTTCAGAGATATACGCCATGCAGTAAGGGACCTTGCATTGTATCTGCGAGAGTGTAAAGTTTTAAGAGCTGTTTGACTAGCATAGAAGATAATAAAGACTCGTTTTTTCTCATTAGTTCTCTCGCTTGCATAATTCTTCTTTATATTTCAGTTCCTGTACTTTAGAGCATACTTAACCACATTTGATGCTTGATGCTTTAAATTTACGTTTACGTTTACGTTTTTTTACTTTAATACTAAAACAAAAAAAATATTATAAAAATATCGATTCAATGTATTTTTAATTTTCTGAGTCTTCATAGGGTGATTTGAACTTTGACGCCTATACGACACGCCTTAATTGACTCCAATCGGGATCAAAATTTATATGTCAAACCTTTGACCGTGGTATTACCGATTGAGGGGGTGAGACTGAAAAGATTGTTAATTTGATTTTTTAAGGACCACCCTAATGTATATACATACATACGTATCTATGATATGTTCGTTTCTAAAAAATACTCACTTATTATAGAGCACTATGTCCGGCAGCCAAATATGCTCCGATGGCACATACAATTCCGTTACACCGCCATACTCCGAAGGATCCCACTTAAATTTGTGATCCTGCCATTCGTGTTCGAGCCAAACGTTAGTTGTTAAAATTTGATCTTTTAAATTCTGTAAGAAATGTGGAAGAAAAAAAGCAATTAACGCGCGCAAAATTTTACATTGCAAGTCAAACGACATCGACATTAGGATCGCACTAAATTACTCAACGCCTCAGCAATAAAAAGATGCACAAGAAATGGAATAATGAAAGAATTTAGTTGATTGAAAAAAAAAAAAAAACACTTTGAGAAACTGCGAAAATTGAAAGAAATTCGCCGGCAATGCTATCGTCTCGCCGGCTGAACTCCACACTGCCTGCAAGCGCCTGATTGTATGCTTCGATTTGCTCGCTCTGCTCATTTAAATTCACTATTTATTTCATTTGTCACGTTTTCGTTTTTCGTTTTTCATTTCGTATTTTTTATTTGATTTTCTTTTTCCTATAATTGCTGACCTTTTGTTTCAAAGTGGAAATGCTCTTAATTTCGCCGTCATGTCCTTTTCCATTCATTGCTGTGCAAATGAAAAGTCTAATTTCTTGACTATTAAATAATGTATATGTATGTATGTATGTACTATGCATCTGCGCAAGTGAGAAGAAGTGTGGTTGTATGTTTTTTCGCACTATTTTTCATTCACTTTTGCATAGTAATTGCTTTTATGCATTGCCAATATATATATGTACATAGATTTGCTTGTTAGCTAGTTAGTTCTTTTATATGTATGCTTGTATGTTTGTATGTATGCATGTAAATACGTGAGTTTGCGTCTATTTGATGCCTTCAAATTGCTGTTCAATTGCCACTTTTGTGTCCTTTGTTGCCAATAAAAGGGTCCGACGGTGAAATTATTTTTGCTGATAGTGGCGTTAAAATGATTGACTTGAAGGCTCAAAACAGTTTTCATCGCACCTTTGTGTCTGTGTGATAGCTATTGTGTGTGCACATACACGTGTGCTAAAATGCTAAAAGTGCCGTCAAACGGAAGCATAAAAAACGGATTCAATTTAATTTTGGAATCACTGATAAACACGCAATCGGACAGGCAAGCAGTTACTTAGTCGGAAATACTCTGAAAATTTCAGATGTTAAGGTAGGTGTGTTTTGCGGAGCGAAAGATAAGATTTCAGCAGAGTAAAAATGTTAAAATTGATATCGTGTGCGAAACGGTTTAAGTATGTACATCTATTTTATGGTAATAATATGACTTATTGTGGCTTATACACATATGTACATACATACATAAATACACAGGCATCGTTTACGTTTTTAAAAGTGAATTAACTCAAGATACATATCTTATTTTTGATATTATACCGACAGCATTTCGAGGGCTGAGTGAAAGATCGACCTATATCAGTAGCCAGTTCGAAAACGAGCCAACTCAGATAACTTTTCAAGAAAGTCCTACTATAGAATTTGATTGAAGAACGCCGTACGTACGAATTATATATTGAAAAACACCCTATCTTAGAATTTGGAGGAAGAACGCCTTATCTTAACATATTTTCAATATAAGATAGGGTGTTCTTCAACAAAAATCTGAGATAGGTAATTCGCCAACCAAATTCTGAGGTAGGGCGCTCTTGAAAAGTTTTCTGAGATTCGGTTTCCGGTCGAATCTCGAGATAGGTCGAAATATTTTGTTGAATATTTTTAAAGTAAAGTCTCTTAAAAGTCTTAAAAAGAAGATAATGTAGAAACTGTTTAATGCAAGGACGGATTTAGGGGGGAAAGGGGGTTTGTGGGTTCGGATCCCCCCACGAATCTTCCAGTCTATGCCGTACGCTGTGAATAAGTTCTTTGTAACCTCATCTAGTTCAAGCCCCTTTTAATTCAGCTACTTACTTCCAAACTTACACTTACACTTCCTTAAAAACATTGCTTGAAAATTTTCTCACTTATTATTCCTAATCAAAATTGCAACGAAATATTCAGTCTAAAAACCGTATTTGGACGTATTTATTTTCATTAATATACAGACAATTCAATGAATTGTTTGTAAATTGTCGAACCCCTGGCTTCTCTCTTTATTTGTTTGGGGCTAGAGGAAAAGGACGAGTTGAAGAGCAAATCTGATGGCGTACAGCCGAGTGCCAATGCTGAAACCCATCTTCATTTTGACGAAAAAAACCGAGTCAAAAGAAGCCAAATTATCAAAGAAATCTAGTGGATGCGTACCAAGCTGAAATTCAATGAAATTTTTAAATCGGCCACACAAATTGCAGAAACTATTGGTACGGAGCAGGACGTAAAAAAATCAGGACAATTATGCTGAATGATATTATCGGCGGTCCATTTTCGTCCCATTTTTGGATCAGCATTTAGAAGAGCTTAATCTAAGATTTATGGAACACAGAGAACTACTGACAAATATACAAAACGTAATTCCAACAAACTGATCAGAGCATAATGAAGAAGCGTTGGACAAAACCGATAATGTCTTTAGGGAAGTATGGCCCAACGACGCACTATGGTGCCTCTGCCGCAAAAACGTTGCAAAACTAAAAATTTTCATGAAAGCGCTCGTATCTAATAACTAATAACTATCAACTAATCAAAATTGAAATTGAGGGTGGTTATTTGCTAAGTATTAACTTACCTGTATCAAAATTTCCTTCTGCGCCTTTACTTTCTACATAAATTGAAGTGAAACAGCCTTGGCTGAAAAAATGCGCCTAGGCAGGTTTAAGGTGGGGGAGGTTGTTTGTAACAGCCAAAATGGATCAAGATAAATATGGATAAATATGGACAAATGTTCAGAATGAAAAAAAGAAATCGGTTAAGCGGTGACTGTCTGCCCGTCCGACCATCCGTCTGTGCGCATGATAACTCGAGTAAAAGTTTAGACATCTTAACTTCGTTTGAGCGTAGGACGAACGGTATTGAAAATGGGCAAAATCAGACAATAATCCCATGTAACGGTAGTTTTCAGATATGCGAACGCTGCGATATTTAAGTAACTACCCTACAAGACGCGATTGACAGAAACTCCAACACATTCACAACGAAAACTAACACATATGCAAAATTTTATATGCCAGTTTGGCTCTGTAGGGAATGACTGTCATTTGATAGATCAAGTGAGTGTCAATGCTGATAGAACTAACGGTAGTTGGTTGCCATAGTAACCACAAGATTCACTAGGGCTGCATTTTGTGCTCAACAAAAGTAGTTGTACCTGCCAAATAATGTCGAGTACTGAAGTACTTGGATATAATTTTGAACTTAATTAGTTTAATTTTAATTTTATCATTATTCGACCCCGCTCATAGCAAAAGTAAGTAAAAATAAAAGTTTTCATTGTGGTATGACATTCTTTTTATATATAAACGTAATAAATAAAACCGTATTATAAAGTACTTGGTACTGAAGAAGTTCAAATGCGCACATCAACAGAAAAAAGAAAGACGCAAAACGAAAAGATGCTCAAAACTTAAAGTGCTGTGGAAAATTAAAGATAAGTTTTATAAAATATTGCATTTAAAATGAATAAAAGAGTTTTTAATACCGCCATGAGCAAGAAAAACGGATTTACGAATCCAATATTAAAAAATTGCATCGCATCGCCAGTTCTCTACCACTGCAGTCCTATTGCGCTGTGGATTTAATAGAAACAAAATTAAAAGATCCAGAGTATGCACAAGCCATGATAATGAATTATATTATGGAATACATATTTCACGTTCTAATTGCTGTACATACATCTTTCAAAGGTCAATTACATATATTAAAAATAAAAGGTGTATCTGAGGACGCAGCCAGCGGTATTAAACATTCAATTTCGGACGAGGCATTGCTGTAGCTTAACTGTGACGGCAGATGGTAGAGAAAACCACTAAACAAACTTATACTGGTTGACACAGTCCTACAAGGTAATATGTACACATATTAGGGACACAACCAGTTCTGACCATTTATTTTTTCGTTATTTATTTATAACTATATACCTATATATAAACCTTTTTAACATACTTTGTCAAAAATTCTCAAAAATCGACGCAAGTTCTTAAATAAATGGTCAAAACGTATAAATAAATAGTATCCCTAATTATGTGGCCACTGCCGTATACATACATATGTACATATCTTTTAACAATACAAACTTTTTTATAATCTATTTCAATCCACTTAGATGCATTTAAAAAGAAAGGTCCTGTTGAGTTCGAAAAGAAATCAGGAAGGCAATTGAGCTCAATGTAATGTATAATACTAGGATATTAGATTTAAGAATGTACATATGTACGTTGGTGGCAAAAATAATAGAAGCGCCTTATTTGGCTTAATTTTTGGCCACATTTCCCTTGTTTATTAATGTTTAATGTACTGTGCTTAGGGTAATGTATTTAGCTTCTAATTTGATGTAATGTACTTAGCTTCTAATTTTTTGACGATCAATAATTAGTTCATAAGATTTTATGAAAATAAAAGAAAAAACAAGTATTACATGTGTCATTAATGATAGATTTCTATATCGTGGGAGAGAGATCAGACTAGACGAATTTTTACATCAACTGTGAGTAATCAACAATGATATGAAAACATGACAGACTTGATGTGTCATAATTGATCGTTTATAACATCAAATTTGATTGCACATTACTGACTTATATTTCTATCAAGGTTGATCACTCATAATTGTCGAAGATTTACATCACTGATGATTAAAATTTGAAGGACGAACTCAAAGGGAGTAAGCAGTCTAGCAATATGCCAGAACGTATATGTTAGAAGGAGATGAAGCCCTTTAGAATTTGATAGAAACTTGTAGGTAGCCAGTGACAGAAATCTCTATCAGTCTTGCTGCTCAAATTATTGGTCAAATGATAGTCACTGTTCTTGCAGGGTACTGAAGTTCATTCACTTAAAATGACATTTGCATTGATTTTAAGGCGTAAAATGAGAATATTAAAATTTTTGGGAAAACACACATTTCATTTTATTTATTTAGTCGCGGCTAGAACATCGTCGCGTACACATGTGTCGCACTTACTTGAGTGCTGACCCCATGCGACCACTAACGTAACATTTTTTGACGAGGCGTTTTTCCAACACTTTTATTGGGGTCACTCTGGACCCCATGCGACTAATTGTGTGATTTTCTTTATNACTTACTTGAGTGCTGACCCCATGCGACCACTAACGTAACATTTTTTGACGAGGCGTTTTTCCAACACTTTTATTGGGGTCACTCTGGACCCCATGCGACTAATTGTGTGATTTTCTTTATGCGCCTAATTAAGGGTTAAGAAAATTTATCCTTCATGTGCTCGGCGGTCTACATTTGTAGCATTTTCGCCGAAAATTTATAATAAATAAAAGAATTGCACTACAACTGTGTCCGAGGTTTTCAGTAGCTTCCTAAAAATCAATTCTAAGCAGTTTTGGCTATTAAGCGTACAAACAAATAATTTCCCAGACCTTCGAAACCGTTATTTTCAAAATGACTCTCTCCTGGCCAGTAGTAGGCGACATATAACAGCGTGCGACACTCAATTTTACCTACAGAATGAAACTAGGTTTTTATTTTTTCTCTCTGACGTCAGGACTTTGAAATTTCAAGGATATGATAAATTCAAAAATTATTAAAAAATTCAGAGCAATGTAGAATAACAATATCAGTGTCAAACAAAATACAAATCTCTGTAAAATTGAAAGAAAATTAAATGTGCTGGTACACAAGGACGAGAGGGTATTGAAATTGTCCTGTTAAGTTAATTAGATAAAAAAAAAATGATTTAAAGGGACATTTTCAATACTTATTCGTCCATATGCACTAAAAAATTGAAAGTCTTTGAATTCTAAAAAATTTTCTCTTTATTGAATGCGTATACTGCTATTTCAGATCGCTCTAAATTTTTTAAATAATTTTTTCAATTTTTCGTATCCTTTAATATTCAAAGTCCTTTAAAAAAGAGATACTTCAGAGAGAAAACAAGAAACTCAGTTTTGCTATATTTGGCACCTAGTTTCGCGAGTATGTATGTATGTATCTATATTGTTAGGTAGGTATTTCGAATTTTGTGTTTGGAAAACAAGATGC
>NW_016162401.1:0-15727 GCF_001687245.7 Rhagoletis zephyria | reverse complement strand
CTTGCTACTCAAATGATTTGTCAAATGATAGTCACTGTTCTTGCAGTGTACTGTACTGAAGCTCATTCACTTAAAATGACATTTGCATTGATTTTAAGGCGTAAAATGAGAATATTAAAATTTTTGGGAAATGGGCGTGTTTACACGTGTATAACTTGGTAACTGCTCCACCAATTTCTTGCCAACTTAACGCAGTTATTGGTCTCGTCAAAGCATACCACACAGCTGAAAAATTTTAAATCGGACAAAATAACCCAGCCCACACACATTTCATTTTATTTATTTAGTCGCGGCTAGAACATCGTCGCGTACACATGTGTCGCTACTCACTTCAGTGCTGACCCCATGCGACCACTAACGTAACATTTTTTGACGAGGCCAAGTTTTTAATTTATTTTTTAAGTTTGAAGTCGAAATTATGTTTTTTTTTTTTAGTTAACAACAATACAATACTTTAATATATTTGGTAATACACACTTCGTTTTATTTTATTATTTGTAAAACCGTTTTTCCAACACTTTTATTGGGGTCACTCTGGACCCCATGCGACTAATTGTGTGATTTTCTTTATGTGCCTAATAAGGGTTAAGAAAATTTATCTTTCATGTGCTCGGCGGTCTACATTTGTAGCATTTTCGCCGAAGATTTATAATAAATAAAAGAATTGCACTACAGCTGTGTCCGAGTTTTTCAGTAGCTTCCTAAAAATCAATTCTAAGCAGTTTTGGCTATTAAGCGTACAAACAAATTATTTCCGAGACCTTCGAAACCGTTATTTTCAAAATGACTCTCTCCTGGCCAGTAGTAGGCAACATATAACAGCGTGCGACACTCAATTTTACCTACAGAATGAAACTACGTTTTTATTTTTTCTCTCCGACGTCAGGACTTTGAAATTTCAAGGATATGATAAATTCAAAAATTATTAAAAAATTCAGTGCAATGTAGAATAACAATATCAGTGTCAAACAAAATACAAATCTCTGTAAAATTGAAAGAAAATTAAATGTGCTGGTACACAAGGACGAGAGGGTATTGAAATTGTCCTGTTAAGTTAATTAGATAAAAGAAAAAATGATTTAAAGGGACATTTTCAATACTTATTCGTCCATGTGCACTAAAAAATTGAAAGTCTTTGAATTCTAAAAAATTTTCTCTTTATTGAATGCGTATACTGCTATTTCACATCGCTCTAAATTTTTAAAATAATTTTTTCAATTTTTCGTATCCTTTAATATTCAAAGTCCTTTAAAAAAAAGATACTTCAGAGAGAAAACAAGAAACTCAGTTTTGCTATATTTGGCACCTAGTTTCGCGAGTATGTATGTATCTACANGCCAAATTTCGACATTCGACTACGGTATATTTGTGCAATATTTCTTATTTATTTCGAATCCCTGAGCACAATATTGAGTATTTTTGTTCGTTGGGGGTTTTCATCCGAAAACTACCCACGTAAATCCGCCACTGACAACGACAATAAAATGCAAATTCAAGACCATTTCCACAATATTCTGAAGGGCCCTTGCCCTTGATTTATTACTATTACTTACAAGTAGTATAGTTTTCCCCTCGTCCCACCCACACACTTACCAAATCGATCAGCTGTGACAGTCGCAATCCGAGCTTTACCAAAACAGTATCCGTATTATTGCTGACAGGTCGTATGAGGCGATTGTAATTGCTGAGCAAGTCATCGTAGAGTCGTTTGGCATCCGGATTCGCGTGCACCTGAACGACACTCTCGCACAGCAACAAAAACACAATCAGAAGGCAAACAAATTTGCAATTTAGCCAAAAAGTGGCTAAATTGCGTAGTGACGACATTCTCTACACTGTGCGTATTTTATGGGCGAGCAAATGCATTGAATAGCGTTTAAAAGAATTAAATAGTTCAAATACGCTCACACACACGCACACACTCATAAACAAATGATTAACCTTCCGCTGAATTGCAATGCATAACTACAGGCGTGTGAAAGATTTTTACGAGGAGCGCATATACATATGTATCTGGTATGTTGTGTTGTATTTGCCCTAGAGCCGGTTGCAGCAGCGGTTACCGCCTATTTTCGCTGCACTTGCTTTCTGCACGCTTCGTGAATTTCGCTTTTTTTTATGTTCTATTGTTTATTTGGTTTAGTTGTTGTTGGTACTTTGTGTTGCGCTCCTTCGCGTTTCGTTTTTGTTGTTGCGTTTTATTAGTGCCTTTGCTGTGACGTCTACGCTAGTTGTGTACTAAACCGATGTACTAAAAGTCTGTTACAAGTGGCGAGTAAACGTCAGCAATAAGTGACAGCTGGCAGCGTAGCATGAAGGCTCTTGGCCCTTAATTGACAGCGGCGTGCCGCAACTGAGAGTTTGTCGCGCGCCAGCTGAGCGCGCGCTTGAGAGCGCAAATGTTGTGCAGCGACGATGTTCGCCTTGCGCACGTTTTACTGTTGAGTGTGTGTGTGTTTTTGTTGTTGTAATGCTTGCTGGATGCTTGTAGTTGTATGTGTGCCACTATTTTTTGCGTTGTTGACTTGTGTCATTGACTTGGTAGTTGGTTGTGGCGGCAAAGCGCCTAAATGTATGCAAAGAGTTTTTGAGTATTTATTTTGTTATATTGTAGTCTCCCATTTCTTTTCGAAAAATTTAAAAGAATTCTACTAAAAAACTCGTTTTTATTTTCCAACTGCCTTCAACCAGTTTTCGTCACTCGCCAATGCATTTCACATTTCACTTTTGCAATCGAATTATATTTTGCTTGCTTGAAACACATTTTTTCAGCGTTGTCTTTCCATTGTCATCTGAGCTACTTTCGTGCGCTCGAGACGCAGCGCATCAGCACCGTTGCTTGCGCAAAAATATCAAAAACCGTACTGAAGCGCTGAGTATTGTTTTTGTAGCGTCGCTGCCATAGCCGCCAGGACATAGCAAGCGCCACAGTGCCGCGTCGGTTTTGTCGCTTTGGAAACAAAAAGTTTTTGCTGCTTATTCTCCTCGAACTGATGGATGCTGCAAGAGTGGCGTGCCATTTTAGAGGTACTCACAGCTCAACGCTCAATCGAGAGTGTACTACTGAGTGTATAGCAATGATGGTGGAGTGGAAGGGCGTGCTCATAGAGAGCGCGAGGAGAAAAATGCTTGGAGTTTTTTAAGTTTGTTTGTAGCTAATTTATTACATTTTATGGGCGTGCTGCGCTAAGCATTGTGCCCTGTATCTAATGGCTGCTTGCGACTGATTTTTGTACTCGGCAGTTGCTGCTGATGTTACTACTAAATGCTGTGTNATAGCAATGATGGTGGAGTGGAAGGGCGTGCTCATAGAGAGCGCGAGGAGCAAAATGCTTGGAGTTTTTTAAGTTTGTTTGTAGCTAATTTATTACATTTTATGGGCGTGCTGCGCTAAGCACTGTGCCCGGTATCTAATGGCTGCTTGCGGCTGATTTTGGTACTCGGCAATTGCTGCTGATGTTACTAAATGCTGTGCGTTGACAACGTCAGCAGCTGTATTGGTATATGCGATTTGAATAACATATTAGGCAGCATGTTTTGCGGATATACCGAAAGTTGATTCTGTGCGAATTAGTCAGATTTTAGTTTATAGAGTTTATTAAAAAAAAAAACAAATATATATATTTCTAATTTTTTAATAATCCTCAACTATTAATTTCTATAATGAATCACTAACTTTTTTACATAGAAGTTTTGTAACTTTTTTTAATTGTACTTCTTAATTATCTCATTTACTTTATATTCTTTAATATTTTTTTTTACCTTACTCACGAACAAAGCTCTCTTANTTAAAAAAAAAAACAAATATATATATTTCTAATTTTTTAATAATCCTCAACTATTAATTTCTATAATGAATCACTAACTTTTTTACATAGAAGTTTTGTAACTTTTTTTAATTGCACTTCTTAATTATCTCATTTAATTTATATTCTTTAATANAACTATTAATTTCTATAATGAATCACTAACTTTTTTACATAGAAGTTTTGTAACTTTTTTTAATTGTACTTCTTAATTATCTCATTTACTTTATATTCTTTAATATTTTTTTTTACCTTACTCACGAACAAAGCTCTCTTACATTTATTCTCTCGGTTTATGCCTGTTAACATGTACAGGACTTTCTCTTAAGGTTATCGTTTACCAGTTTTTAAACTCTTCGCGTGAGCTTCCAAATAGTCTCCAAAAATGCTATATATTTCTTAACATTCTTGCCACAGCCCACTGCAAAACTAATTTCTTTGTATTTATTTATTTCTTTGTGCTGACAAAAGTTTTAGAGGTGTTAGCCTGCTTTTCTATATATGTATGTATGTATGTAAGTAGGCGTGTCAAGCCTTTTTAAAATGTTGTTACTCAGTTCAGCCATATGTGTGTATCCTCATTTTTGCTAAAAAATTTACTGAAAAATTAAAACAAAATTATGCGTGGATCCCACGCTTGACCGAAGTGATTTTTTTTAACTTTACCCTTATAGTTCACCATAATATATGATTACTTTACTTCATAATATTGAAAAATTATCTCAGCCCTAATCGCAATCTTAAACTTACTCCTATTCCTAACCCCAATCTTTTCTTAAAATAAATCTAAATTATGAACTTAAATGTGATGATTTTGTTGGTAAATTTTTCCGACAGTGCAGAAACATGATTTGTTTTGTAACGAATTTCCGTCGTAACTTGGCAAGTTTGGTTTGGCGAAAATTCGGTATCGACATTGCGCACTGTTCAGTGTTCTTGTGCTGAACTGAATTCTAAACTTAACCCTGCTCTTAATCTCAATCCTTCTTTTAATCTAAATCGCAATGTCATCCCTAATCCTGATTTTAATTTTAATTTTAATCTTAAAGTTAATCTTTATCTTATTCTTAATAATAACTTTAATCTCATTCTTAACTTTAATCCCAATTCAAATCTTAATTTTAATCTCAGTCTTAATTTTAACTTTAATATTAATATTAATCTCAATCTTAATCTTAACTTTAGTCTTACTCTTAATCTTAATCTCAATCTTAATCTTGTATTTAATCTTAATCTTATTCTTATTCTTAACCTTATTTTTAAAATTAACCTTAAACTTATTATCAACCATAATCTTAATCTTAATTTAATTCTCATTATTAGTGTTATTCTTAATCTTAATTTTAATCTTAATCTTTTTATACTTTTTAAATCCTAATATATTTGAATCTCTATCATATTCAAATGATGACCCTAATCTTATTCTTAATCTTAACCCTAATCTTATTCTTAATCCTAATCTTGATTTCAATATCAATCTTAATCTTAGTCTTATTCTTAATCCTAACCTTAATATTCTTAATTCTTATCTTAAACTTAATCTAAATCAGAAACTATCGATATTCGGCACTAACGATAGTGTGCGATAGTTCTTTAGAAGCAATCGTTAACTATCGATAGTTTTCGATATTCTTCTAAACTTACAATTTGGCTTTGTATTGCTCTGTACCAATTTGTAAAAAATATTTTTTACAAAATCAGTAAATCGCTATCTTAGAGTGAATAGTTGCTAAGTCCATGTTTTTTAATTTTACAGAAGAGGGAAAAAACAGTTGCTTCAAGAATTTTGCATAACTTTTAAAATATTTCACGTGTTTGAAGCAAAGCAAAACTTCATACGAATCAGAAGGGTTCTTTGCTAATTAAAAAATTCGAACTTTTTTAGAGCTGCATGTTTACGTCATTCAATATCAGATATTTTATCATTCTACATCTGTTATTTTACGTAATTCAATATCAGATATTTACCTTCTTCAATTCTTATCACGAATCTATCCATATTTTTCGCTTATCAAAGCACTCGCTGAAACAAGAAAATGCGGGTAAAATTACGCAGCCGAACTATCTTTTATTAAAAGGTGCTGCCAGGTTGTGTCAAATGCGTATGCAAAGTGACAATAAGCGATGAAACAATAATGTAAGAAAAACAAAAATTATCAGAAACTATCGACAGTATTGAAAACAATCGATAGCCGTACGATAGTCCGAAACCATAGATAGTGTCGATAGTACCATCGATAGCTTCAGACCACTATGCCAAATGCTATACCACGTATAAAATAGTCCGAAAATTTCGGAAAAGAGCGAATCAACTTACTTACTAAACTTACTAAATATGAGCTTCTACTATAAATATTTACTACTAAATATGTGAAATTTTTTTTTATGCCACCTCATGCTTGGTATTGCATTTGGCAGATACGAGGTATTGCGCCGATATAACTTACGTATGATTTAATTAAATTCGACTTTCCAAAGAGGTGGCCACGCTTTCCAAAGTATTTTCAAACTAAAATATTTTTAAAACTCTTTCGTCTGGCAACCATATGATTGCACTTTATGCAATTACCTAATTCCCTTAATTCAAATTGAATTTAATTTTTTAAACAAGAAACTCTCCTACATGTGGTTAAGAAATAAAACCCTTTCAAAATAATTGTCAAATGATACCAATTTTGTAACAACTGATTTAACTGTTGAAATAATTTGAACTTAACTTTAAACAAGTAAGAAAGTCTAAGTTCGGGTGGAGCCGAACATTAAATACCCGGCGCAAGTATTAAATATACTTCACCTTTCCGTAACCTACCGCTAGATTGTAAGCCGGGGTGTATCAAATTTGAGTAAATTAGCGTCCTTGAATTTCGAAATATTGCAGTTTCAAGCATTTCTGTAATTTACCGTTATATGAAAAGCGGCCGTAATTTTAGTCCGATTTCAATAATTTTCAACGTTTTGCTTTTATGTGGCAAGCAAAATAAAAATACCGAGTTTGGTACAAATAGGTAGAACGGTTACCAATATAAATATATGTGATCATAAGTGGGCGGTGCCACGCCCATGTTCCAAAATTTTACCATAAACGTATTTCTTGGTAAACAATTGTTGCAAGCATCAATTTTGAATAAATTAGCTTTAATATTTACTGATTTATCGAACCATAAGTGGGCATGGCTACGCCCATTTTCCAAAAATTTATAATATTCTTATTTTTGATCTAAAAATTGTTGTAAATATCAATTTTGAGTGAATAATCTTCAGTAGTTACTAAAATATCGCAGTTTTCGTATTTCTGGAAAATACCGTTATATGGGAAGTGTGCGTGGTTACTGTCCGATTTCACCCATTTTCAATACCTACCTACGTTGTATTAACAGAAACCTACGTACCAAATTTCGTTGAGATGACTCAATGTTTGCTCGAGTTATCGTGTACACGGACGGACGGACAGACAGACATGGCTTAATCGATTTCTCTATTCATTCTGAGCATTTATGTATACATTTGTCTATATCTATCTCGATTCGTTTTGGCTGTTACAAACAACCGTTATGTGAACAAAATTAATATACCCTTGTGCACTAGTGCGCTCGGGTATAAAAAGGTGGCAAGTTTTTTTCAAAAAAGTGAGCGCTGCTTGCATATCTACATACCAAGTCCTTCAATTTAAAACCTAATTTTCTTGGACAACAAATTCCTTCCCGTATTATATACGATATAGATTTATTTCCAGTTAGAAACGAACCATTGTGCTGAGTCTGGTAATATTAGCGAATGGTCCGAAAAATTCCCTTTAAGGAAGGATATTTCTTTTCTCTTCAAGACGTGGAGTTTCAAAAAATGAAACGCTGTTTACAAATGGCTATTGGTATATGTACCTAGGTACCGGGCTTTCCTTGGAAGAGTGCGGCCCCTTTTATTGTCCATTCACCAACTTTGTAAAAATCCCCAATATCTATGACATTATCTATGGGTGAGTCTACAACTTTTTGGACTGCCTGACTTCCAGTGAATTAAAAGACTTGTTTCCCCCACTGCAAGTCTTTTAGCGAGGCTCCGGGGTGCCTACTCCATGATGTACACTGAAGTAGTTAGGCAGCGGAAAAGATGTCCACCTACTCACTTCAGGTGATGACTCGTCTCAGTCATCACTTGTACCTGGCTTGTAGTTTGTTGAGATAAAAACCAATTATTTAGAAGCAATTGATAACCTTCTGGGAAGCAATTCAGCTTTAATGACGACAATCGTTTGGGGTATAACTTAAATATTCATGCAAGGTGTATGATGAATGCCTAAAGGTAGAAGATTATGCAGACAAAAAAGAAATATTCCAACCAAGCACCCATTAAGATCACTTCTTAGTGATAGTTCTGCAACTATTCGAAGCTTTCAAAAAGTTTTGCATATCTAACTGTAATAAAATTTACAAACTTCAATTAATTGTGCTGCCAAAACGACTATCGACTACCGAACCCTTTCGAAATTCCCTTATCATCATGGCAAGCAATAATACAAGAGAATAACAATATTTACACGTGAACAACAATAATAAAACAAACAAGTTCCATTCGGTGAACACTAATTGACAAGGTATGTCATAAAAGTGACAATCGATACCGTTGTAGCGAAGTTGTTAGCGTTTTAACAGCGCAAAAGTCAACACTTGCTTGACTGCGTAAAAGGCCAACAAATAAGGGAAAAAGGGTAATGGCCGCGAAAGCAAAAGTAATTGCTAAGGGATGTGGAAAAACTTGAATTTATGAGAAAGTGGGGTTGTGCGCCGAAATGTATGCTGCGAATAGTGCGTTAATAATGCCTAAAAGCTGTAAACAAAATAAATTATCACGATGAAAGTTGAAATAGAGAAATGTAGCAGCAGGCAGGCAGAAGGAAGCCTTGGGGCACGGTTTCATCGTGAGAAGAAAGAGGCAGGAAGAGTGAAATAAGACAAAACAAAAAATAAAATAAAATACAGCACCAAAGGGTTAAATTTGTAATGACTTGCAGGCTGTTGGAAAAGCTAAGTGACACTGCGTTCTTGGCTGCTACACACATACATACATACATACATGTGATAGGCAAATGTATTTGTAAGTATATGTATGCATAAGCACTTGCTCGTGTCAAAAGTATGCTTCTCAGTGTGCGTTGGGAGTACAACGAAAACTCAATTAAAATTTAAATTTCGCAACGCAACAAAGTAAATGACAAAAGTTTTGCGTGATTGCTTGGCATAAAGCAAAAAGCACACTCACACACACACACACACACACACACAAATGGAAGAAGAAAAAACTATTACATAAATAACTAAAAAAAAAGACTGCCGAATACTTTGTAAGCTGCAGCCAACTTAGTGGGAAGGGAGTGACACGCATCCATGGGTATGTATGTATGTATGTATGTATGTATGTGGGTACATAGAGACAAAAAAACTTTAATAATTTCCACTGTAAATGCGTATTTAAAGAGCTAGTTCTGCATGCACTGCTCTGTTCCATGTTGCTAAGGTAAAATTATAAGATAAACGATTGATACCTCCAAGAATAAGCCACGGCAAAGAGAACAACTGAAACTTGTATGCCAAAAAGCTAAAAAAAAAAAAACGGAAACAAACAATGCAACATTCCAAGTGATTAATAATTCCCAATGTGTCCATTGTCGACTTCCGTCTGTGTCGTGTTCGCCGCCTTTGTTGTCTTCATTACTTTCAAAGTCTTCCCTCGTCAAAGGTAACTAGCAAGCGAAGAAAACGCAAACGTGATTTTCTGCATGCAGGCGGCCGGCCATCTCTATTTGTGTGTGTGTGTGTGTGTGTGTGTGTGTGTGCGGTGCGCGTGTGCCTTTGTGGTCGGTTCATTTATGCTTTTGGTTTTTTTTCGGGTGCGTGCGACACCCGCAAGGAAATGAGAAAAGTTTTCACTGCTTGGTTGGTGGTGGCGTTGAACCAGTGCTCAGCTGAGTTGCGTTCATTTGACTTGGCTGCGTTGATTGCACTTAATACTCGTACTCGTACTCGTGTGTGTAGGGCGTTGCAATGGGGCGGTGGGGCGGCTGTATGCTTGTCTGCTTATGTAATTGTGTTTTTTAAAGTAAATATGTGTATGTGACCGTTAATTTATTGCCGTGGTTGGTTTTGTTGTTGCTGTTAATATTGTGCACTTCCAACCGTTTTTCGCTTGGCTTAATGCAATTTAGCTTATCTCTTGTCTTTTTTGTTTTGTTTGCAATTTGGATAAACTATGTGTGCGTAGTTGAAAGCAGAAGTAAATTTTTGAGTCATCAATTTAGGAAAATTTGGTCATTAAAAAGGTACTTGGTACATAGAAACATGTGTATTAATATATGTATGTATGTATATGCGCAAATCTCACGAGTTCTTTTTTTTTAAATTGTCACTCCTTTCTCTTAGCAGAAAAAATCGCTAAAACATTCTTCTTGCATTTAGTTCAATCAATGGAGTTCTAGAAACAAGTAGAATAAAAAATATTTGTACAATTTTCGCCTTAAAATGTTTATTTATCCGAAAAAATTACGATATTACACATTTGGGAAGTTTTCGAATAGTAAGTTAATATTAGAGGCAATGGACGTTGGCATCAAATACAAAATATCTGTGAAGTTTCAAGAGTGCGACACGATATTAAAAACAAAATGAATGGCGTGTTCTTTTCTCAACATTCTCAATGTGTTGTTTGTTCCTTTCTCAACATATTGCCCTCTGGCCCGATAAAAAAGCAAAATGTTCTGCCCTTGTTAATGCGTGAGAGTGAGTGTTGTCCAGCAGTTTTTTTTTTTGGATAACACTACTTCACAGATTTAAGAATTTGCTGCAGAGAGGCCTAATTATGCATATCTTGGCTGCAACGAGATAGTCATCTGAGGCGATCTTTGGGCCTACCGTCTATCACAACAGGATTGATTTGGTTTCTGGTTTTTCGATCCGGAGTTAGCCATGTACACAGCTCGATGGACCCTCTTATGCAGAAACCTAGCTCAACATACTACCATGTATATGGCGCATGAAATAGTCCATTTCCGCAGTAAATACTAGAACATGCAGTTGGCACTACTACACTAAGCAACTTCGCATCGACGCAAAATAGTGAGCGAACGGTGCACAACATAGCTTATGAACACGCTAGTGGCAATTTTTTAACCAAATATACATACATATGCACATACACACAAACACATTGAAACTTATGTACTTTCTAAATTTTTCAGCTTGCATTTTTCCATCATCACAAACTCTTGAATATTCATGAAATTTGGCATGTTGTGTGCGCGTGCACTTTGATGGCTGCGATTTGCACTTGCAAAAATTTTCTTTTCTTAATTGCTGTAACATATAATATTTTTTTTTTGTGGCTGCAACCTTGCAGCATAACTTGTGATGCAACTGGAATTATTGTTGTAATTTTCGAATGACAGTCTAAAAGTTAGTTAAAGATACGGGCAAACCTCCGGAACCATGCGATTCAACGCCAAAAAAAAACGTAAATTTTTAAATTGAATGCACAAAAATACACATCCAATTATTTGAAATCCATTGAGGAAATATTAAATTATTGTGTGATTCCTTTTTCTCAAATGCTTAAAGAGTTATAACTTATAAGTAAAGAATGACAATTTTTGAAAGCTCAATGTTACTTTTATTATTTGCTATGATTTTGAAAGGCTCCGTTTTGCGCTGAAAAAGTTATACTCAAAAAACGTACAAAAGGTACCCAAAGTGAAACGTCAAAATTGTTATTTTAATTACTTTGATTGATTATAAAAACTAAAATGACATCATTAAAAAAAATTAATAAGTCACAAGAACTCGTCACATTTGCTATCAAAATGGCCCAGGTTTTTTATAAAAAGTAAAATTACATTAATACAATTAATTTAAAGCTGAGTGACACAAAAGTCCACGGTTCCGGAGATTTGCCAATGTGCGAAAAAGGGGTAAAGTAACGAAAGTATCACGTATGCGCCATATTGGTCGATAAGCTTACTTAATGTCTTGCTGAATATTCATACATAAATATGTATGTGTAAGAGGTTCATGGGGATTAGCATTGTGAATTACGAAAAAAAAATTATTCCTAAAACAAAAGTAATTTTAGAAATTCCCAATATTTTCAGATGCACTAACTAATTATGCTTTTTTAAGACAAGAAGACTTTGCCTTCTCACATTTGCTCGCTGCCAAACGGGTTTTCGTTTGCTACCAAGAGGATACCTGTTGAAAAGCGGTGTCTTGTGGGTTGCTTGAAGCGGATGCAAGCGAAACGTTATTGGTCCCGGAAAGTAATACCTATTCACCGTAGAAGTATACGACTACATAATCAAAGTGTCTCATATCAACATTAGGTATATAATTCGTTTCAAAAATGTGATTGTTTTATTTTAAAAATATAACAACCACTTTTGAGATTTGCTAAACATTTTAAATACAAAGTATGTATGTAGTGTGTTATTGAATGCTAGGGAAAAAATCTCAAAGGGAATGTGAATGTAACATAAACTGGATATTAAAAAAAGAAACTTGAGGGCGATTTTATATAACGAACCATTTTTAAAATATATACGCAAAAAAAGACATTTTCATTTGCCAATACGCGGCGCTCATATATATGAAGTAAAGGCAACAAGACAGGAAGTGAAATTCAGGTCATTCTCGAAGGAAAATAAAAGACAATCACTCTCTCTTATTAAAATTTCAATTCGATAATGGGCTAGATTTCGAATTCATAACGAATGAAAAATACATTGGAAAATGAAGGTTCCGTTTTGCTGGAGCATGGCCTAGTTCTCGATTCGATTCGCATCTTATTTGATTTCTATCCGCATACATTTGCTTATACAACTTCTCAAAGTAGAATTTTGGAAATTTAAAAATTTATACAAATATGTAGAAAATTTGTTACTTCACATGTATTCGCACCTGGTAATGGGAAATGAAAATATCATTTGGATCAAGTAAAAATTGGTCAAAAATAGTAGCCCCTCGAAAAGAGAGAGATAGATAATCCTGAACCCATCGACCCCGTCCAAATAAAAAACGAAGAAAAGTGCGATAGCGATCCGAAAATTGTCGCCAACTAGTTACAAATTCTCCCTCCTGAAGTACAAAGAATCGCAAAGAAGTACATTTGACTGTACTTCGAAGTACGAAGGACAAGAGCGAAAAAAGAAGTACTATACTTCCGAAAGAAGTACGGTTGGTTACATTAACTATTATACATACATACATACACATATAGGAACAAATACCCAATTGAGGCATCTAAAGTATTTAAAAGAAAAACAACCTAAAATTTGCCGAAGTATGATTAGAAACTTGGCGCATTAAAGTAAATGAACAGAAATACAAACAATGCATTTTACACTTCATTCCAGTCCAGCTGTAGTTAGTATTATTGGACGCCATTTGGCTTGATATTAAATAATTTTCAAATAAAGAATAAGACAAAAATATTTGGCGCTAACCATTTTGCCAAGTTTTTGGCCGAGTCTCTCCTAATATTATAGCAAATTTTCTTATTTTACTAATTTCACTTGAAAACATAGTGATTGATGAAATAAAGTCGTGATTCCTGAATAACTGACATAAATTCATACATAGATACATAGACTAGTTTAAGACATATGCACATGAGCGCACAGTAATTTGTTTGGAGCAAAATTTACGAAGAAAATGTATAGCAAATTCAAATTCTGTGATTAATTGTAAACAAAAATTGCGCCAAAAGTATAAACAAAAAATGACGTTTGATCCTCCCAATTTTTAAAAGAAAAAGTAGTATATTGTAACTTTTTTGGTCGAAATTAATTTTTAATTGCAGCAAAATATTTTTTTTTGCTTTCTAGGTTTTGTAAAGTAGGTGCTTAAATATGCAGTAAACACAAAAATTTTGTAAACGAAAAGTTAATTTCGCTCAGAAAAAATTGTGATACACTGATTTTTCCTTTAAAAATTGGGAGGGTCAAACGCCATTTTTGGTATATAGTTTCTTCGCCACTTTTGCTTAGAATCGAATGAAGAATTCCAAATACGCTATGCACTTTTTCCGAGATTAAATTACCCCGCCCTAATGTACATGCTAACATTTCTTCTTTTTATTGCTATCCACTAAAAATTCTATAAATTGCACAAATATTTGCGGTTTTAATTTTCTCGCTGCTAAATATTCAATTTTTTGTGCTCATTTCAATTGCAGTGAAATTGATTTTTGTGCGCTTGGTGCCAAAAAAGCATTTGTTTACCACACCAAAATGAAAATAAAAAATCAAAGCGCAAAAGAAATCATGTAAATTTGGCAGGCAATGTTGGCCATAGAACATATATGTACATACGGTCATACTATGCACGTAATCAGAATTAAAAAGAGAAAACTGCGTAAAAATAATCAGTATGTTCCATATAATATTCTCACTAATTTTGCAATGGTTATTGCAGTGTATAGAAATTTGGTTTTACCGCAATATGGTTTAAATACTACAAATTAGGTTCAATAAAAATATTTTGAGAGATAACATCATTCGTATTTCTATCATTTATAAACATGAGCTACTTTTATTGATTTAATCTATACATACAGTGGCGGTCAAAAATGGACGAATGGTGTTTCGTATTTAATATTTACAATATTATTCAAGCTAAATTTTTTTTAATATTTTTTTTATAAAGATATGGTTTATGCTTTAACAAAAACTATATAAATCACACTTTCAAACTTGACACAGAACTTTGAAAAATTCCATAAATTTTTATCTAAATTTTGTACTTTTTAACCAGAATTTTTAGAAATTTTTTGGGTATGCAGTTAACAAGCTTATAAAGTTCTAGTAAAATAAGGGCAAGCAAATTGATTTTTAATCATCTTTTTTTTTTTTTTGCTGACGGCTTTTTCGGGTTTTTTTCATATAAAAAGCGAGATTTAGGAAAACTGGCGTTGACTTTTTTTATTTTTATCGCAAAAGATCTTGCGCATATTTTTCCACATAAAATTCATGTTTATATGGAAAAAAGTGCAAAACGCTGTCACTAAAAAAAAAAAAATTATTAAAAATCATTGTGACTTTTTAGCCGCTCAAAACTTGCACTTATTTTACTAGAGTTTTATAAGCTTATTAACTGCTTATCCCGAAAACTTCTAAAAATTCTGGTTCAAAAGCTCGAAATTTAGATAAAATTTGTGGAATTTTTCTAAGTTCTGTATAAAGTTTGAAAGTGTGATTTATATAGTTTTTGTTAAACATGAACCATATATTTATAAAAAAAAATATCAAACAAATTTTAGCTCGAAAAACATTAAAAATATTAAAAACGAAAAACCATTCATCCATTTTTGCCCGCCACTGTATGTAGTATAGTGGTTCGGAGCTCACATTCAAAGCGGCCATGACCGGTTGAACAGGCCTGCGAAATTTAACTTTTTTCTCTCTTCTAATAATTATTTTCGAGTAAAGCATTGCTTTTTTCTAGCTTATTTAGAATTTTGAAAAATTTTTTAAAATAAATAAATAATAAATAATAAAAATTAATCAACTTAAAATAAAATGTTTGCTTATAAAAAAAAACAGTATTAATTAAAAATGCCTTTAAAGAGACTAATAGCGGTTTATTTTCTCGAAACAATGCGCCAGGGCTGTCAAGTTTTCGTGTTCTTTTCTCAGCATCTTCACAAGCATATTGCGTGCTCTTTCTTTAAAATGTGGCACTCTGATAATGTTGCCATATAATAAGGTGACATTTTTTTCGAGAAAAGAAAACGCCTTAAGTTAATCAGAAAACTTTTGGAAATTCAAAGCAAATGCTTGTTATACGCGGTAATACTAAGGAAAATGATAAAGGAATTTTCTTGGAGAATTTAGGTGACAGTTTTTGACGTAGAATACGTCTTACCTTAAGGTATGGGGGCTATGT
>NW_016162400.1:20736-43371 GCF_001687245.7 Rhagoletis zephyria | reverse complement strand
TAGTCAACTTTTCCAATTTTGAAAAGTGTAGTGCTAACTTGACACACGTAAATTAAGTGCTAGTAATGTAATTATTTTTTTCAATTTCTTTGCAAGGAATTGAAAATGTAATTGATTTTTTCGAATTCCATTCCTCAAAGTAATTGGAAAAGTAATCGAAAAATTTATTAAAAAAAGTTTTTACTGTTGAATTGCAATTGCTTTGTTAAATTTCTTGGTTGCTAACTGCCTTGAATAAATAACTTATACCTAAGTAGCAGAGCTGTGAAACTGTGAAATCATTCAAAATTTTAATCATGAAATATTTACGTNAAGTGTAGTGCTAACTTGACACACGTAAATTAAGTGCTAGTAATGTAATTATTTTTTTCAATTTCTTTGCAAGGAATTGAAAATGTAATTGATTTTTTCGAATTCCATTCCTCAAAGTAATTGGAAAAGTAATCGAAAAATTTATTAAAAAAAGTTTTTACTGTTGAATTGCAATTGCTTTGTTAAATTTCTTGGTTGCTAACTGCCTTGAATAAATAACTTATACCTAAGTAGCAGAGCTGTGAAACTGTGAAATCATTCAAAATTTTAATCATGAAATATTTACGTGTAGGATTTCATTCTTTTTCCTTTTGTCTGGTAGTGTGGCTTATATTTTTTTCAATCTACAATCATTAAACAAAAAAAAATTGATTTCACACAGCAAGGTGGTAAATATCTGAATGAAAAACTGAGAATGCTGAAGTAAACAGAATTCAATACTGAATTAGCTTCCAGATGAATGAACACTTTACTATGTGTGCATTCTCTAAATCAGTGGCAATCAAATTTTATACACTAAGAAAAATATGTAAGTTTAGATGATGGAATAATGAGGTGTATGAACTTTAAAACGATATTGACTTAGTGTCGCGTATCAATGCACAGCGGCCGCGCGGGCTAAGCCATGTCCTGCGAATGGATTCTTATGCTTGGACTCCTCCACTCATGAAACGCAACTTGATTCATATGAACATATTGTACAAATTTATAATTTTGGTTGTTTAAAAACTGAGTACAAAATGTTCCAAGACAATTAGTATCTATATTTTTTTTCTCTAAAAGATTGGAAAATATGCAGAACATGAAGTAATCATGCATAACAACCGTCGAATGATAGCAGCTTTTATTATTCAGTCTATGGTTTATCCACATACATATAATGTCCTTTTTTAAAATACATGTGCCCATTTTCGGGCGGCCACCCTTGACCAGTTTTTATTTGTAAAAAACGATATTTTCATTTCCCAATACCAGGCGCTCATACATGTGAAGTAACAAGTTTTCTATTTCTACGTACACAATTGTTTGTATAAATTTTTAATTTCCAAAATTCTACTTTGTAAAGTTCAAAGGCTTTTAAAAAAAAAATGAATTTAAAAGTTCTACAAACAAATTTATACGCATAGAAAGCTTGCTACTTCATATCGTCGCTGGAATAATGAAATAGTGTAACATGAAAACGAACTGTAAACCATGATAAAAACATAGCAAGGTAGAACCGTTCTCTCAATTTGTCGGCCATGATTTTTTTTTGAAGTTTGCCAACATTTTAAAATCATATAAAAGTGAAAATAAAAAATTGAAATTGTTCGAAATTGTTGTTGCTTGAGATTGAAAATGAAAATGTGTGTGTGAGTTTGTGAGTACATTTAAAAATTAAATTGTTTGGAAACGTCAAGAATTTTAAAAGTGACTCTCAGCGGTTCTACCTTACTATATTTTTATCTTGCCGAAAATTTTTATAAACCATTACAAATCATACAAATACAATTTCGTTTTTCGGGAATAAATTAGTGAGCCAAAGAGATATTTAAGAAAACTAAAGATTTTTCTAATAGATTAAAGGATTGTCTATCCAATGGTGCAATTATCGAATAATAGTGTATGTGGCATTTACACTGTTTCTTTATTCGAGCGACGATATGTATGAGCGCCTGGTATTGGGAAATAAATATCGCTTTGTACAAATAAAAAATTGGATCGTTACATAAAATTGACCGCAAGTTTACCTATATGCAGTTGGCTTTTAAAAGCATGGACTAAATATGTAAAGCTGTTACGTTCTTTTGGTCATAGGTTAGGCTTTACCAAATTCTAGCAGTGGTGGAAGCAAAACGGTTATTTTCTACTATAAAGATGTTCTTCTAGTGTCGAGGCTCTGTTTTTCAGTGTACTACTGAATGATAAAAGTGTTTGCAATCAACCAAAATTTACAATCACGATGATTGCGAGTGAGTAACATTATTTCCTGCTAGTATTTCATACAAAAAATTATTGCACTTTCACTTAGTTCTTGCAAACTTATTTATTTATCCCTCGTTTTTCATCGTTAGTAGTGTTTTAAGCCGCAAAACAAGCAGAAATTGGCTAGTCTATACTAATATATCTTTTGAAAGCCGTTTTTTTCTGTTCGCAAAGCTCGAGAAAGGCCATATTGTAATTATTTATTTTACCAGTGTAATTTAGTTAAATTTTCAAACAGATGGCAACCCTCCTCAAACATATTTTCGGCAGTAAGCCTTCTTAAAACTCTTTACACCCGATTTACATGATTCAAGTACTTGAAAACAATTCTTGCTCATTCTCTTAAGTGTTTTCTATTTGCTTTTACACGTTTCAATTCTAATTCAAGTTTTTGGTTCTTTAAATGGGAAGCAACGAAAATGCCAAAAGCAAAGCAAGAAAGTTGAAACGACTTGACGGTACAGACGCATGTGTACTCGTCCCTTTTCTTCTCACCCCCTCTCTTCCACATGCGAGCAAAATTGAATTCAATACTTGAACTGTGTAAAAGCAGTCTTAGTTTGACACCCACATGGCAATATTTCATTTATTTTATCAATTTGACTGAGTTAAAATTTTCAAATAGGTGGCAACCCTCGTCAAAAATACTTCCAACAGTTATCTTTCTTAAACCTCTTTAACTTGATACCCATATTGTAATAATTCATTAATTTTATCAATATAATTGGGTTTAAAAATTTTAAAATATGTGGTAACCCTCCAAATTTTTGCGATATCATTGGTTCTGGTATTATACCGAATAATAAAAAAAGAATATTCTAATCGGTTCAGCCGTTCTCGGGTTTTGATGACCGTGACATACGAACACAACATTTTTATATATTTATATAGATATACATAGAAGATGTCCAATGTGTGCTTTCGATTTTAATCTTTGACCACAACAAAAATTCCACATTGTACATTCGTGAATGAACTTTCAGTTTCTCGATTACTTTTACAATTCCTTTGAGTAATTAAAAAAACGAAAGTACTCTTACAATTCCAGGTAATGGAATTGAAAAAAAATCAATTACATTTTCAATTCCTTTCAAAGGAATTGGAAAAAAAATACATTACCAGCACGCATGGTACAAAAAAGAAGGTAGTTTCAACAACCAACTTTTTGATTAAAAAGCAGATTTTTGACAATTGCTCAATTGTTAAAAATTCGAAGCGGCGTTACCCAATTTAAGTTTTTTGGTAGAGGGGATTTTATATCATAAATTTGGGATTATGTATAAAATAGTTTTAATAACATTAACTGTTTAAAAGTAAGTATCTTAAAAATGTTTAAATTTTACACTTAATACGATTACCACTTCCCATTTAGGTTAATTAAATTTTAGTGAACATATGCATATGTATATGTAGGGGTTTTCAAAATTTTTTGTGTCTTTTTGTCATCTGATTATTTTACAATGTATCTAGCCAGGACCTTTACACGTCCATAAACCTAGCTGACCCAAGTCGCCAAAAATCAATAAAAATTAGCTAGGAATTAGGTGTCTTTTAGGTGTTAATTAGGGCCTCCAAAATTAATTTAGGTGTTCCTTTGGTTTCCGAGAAATTCGCAAAAATGTGTGGGTCAGCTAGGTTTACGTAAACCTAGCTGACCCATCGTTAAATTTAGGTTTTAAATTTTCCAAATATATGCTAGAATTAGGTGTCTTTTAGGTGTTCTTCAACGCCACTAAAACCAATTTAGTAGCTCCATTGGTTTCCGAGAAATTCGCAAAAATGTGTTTTTCAGCTAGCTCAGCGCTGTTAAGCTAGCTGAACAATCTTAAATTTTTTTTTTTTAATTTTCGAGATACATATATGCAGGAATTAGGTGTCTTTTAGGTGTTCTTCAACGCCACCGAAACTAATTTAGTAGCTCCATTGGTTTCCGAGAAATTCGCAAAAATGTGTGGGTCAGCTAGGTTTACGTAAACCTAGCTGACCCATCGTTAAATTTAGGTTTTAAATTTTCCAAATATATGCTAGAATTAGGTGTCTTTTAGGTGTTCTTCAACGCCACTAAAACCAATTTAGTAGCTCCATTGGTTTCCGAGAAATTCGCAAAAATGTGTGGGTCAGCTAGGTTTACGTAAACCTAGCTGACCCATCGTTAAATTTAGGTTTTAAATTTTCCAAATATATGCTAGAATTAGGTGTCTTTTAGGTGTTCTTCAACGCCACTAAAACCAATTTAGTAGCTCCATTGGTTTCCGAGAAATTCGCAAAAATGTGTTTTTCAGCTAGCTCAGCGCTGTTAAGCTAGCTGAACAATCTTAAATTTTTTTTTTTTAATTTTCGAAATACATATATGCAGGAAATAGGTGTCTTTTAGGTGTTCTTCAACGCCACTAAAACCAATTTAGTAGCTCCATTGGTTTCCGAGAAATTCGCAAAAATGTGTGGGTCAGCTAGGTTTACGTAAACCTAGCTGACCCATCGTTAAATTTAGGTTTTAAATTTTCCAAATATATGCTAGAATTAGGTGTCTTTTAGGTGTTCTTCAACGCCACTAAAACCAATTTAGTAGCTCCATTGGTTTCCGAGAAATTCGCAAAAATGTGTTTTTCAGCTAGCTCAGCGCTGTTAAGCTAGCTGAACAATCTTAAATTTTTTTTTTTTAATTTTCGAAATACATATATGCAGGAAATAGGTGTCTTTTAGGTGTTCTTCAACGCCACTAAAACCAATTTAGTAGCTCCATTGGTTTCCGAGAAATTCGCAAAAATGTGTGGGTCAGCTAGGTTTACGTAAACCTAGCTGACCCATCGTTAAATTTAGGTTTTAAATTTTCCAAATATATGCTAGAATTAGGTGTCTTTTAGGTGTTCTTCAACGCCACTAAAACCAATTTAGTAGCTCCATTGGTTTCCGAGAAATTCGCAAAAATGTGTTTTTCAGCTAGCTCAGCGCTGTTAAGCTAGCTGAACAATCTTAAATTTTTTTTTTTTAATTTTCGAAATACATATATGCAGGAAATAGGTGTCTTTTAGGTGTTCTTCAACGCCACTAAAACCAATTTAGTAGCTCCATTGGTTTCCGAGAAATTCGCAAAAATGTGTGGGTCAGCTAGGTTTACGTAAACCTAGCTGACCCATCGTTAAATTTAGGTTTTAAATTTTCCAAATATATGCTAGAATTAGGTGTCTTTTAGGTGTTCTTCAACGCCACTAAAACCAATTTAGTAGCTCCATTGGTTTCCGAGAAATTCGCAAAAATGTGTTTTTCAGCTAGCTCAGCGCTGTTAAGCTAGCTGAACAATCTTAAATTTTTTTTTTTTAATTTTCGAAATACATATATGCAGGAAATAGGTGTCTTTTAGGTGTTCTTCAACGCCACTAAAACCAATTTAGTAGCTCCATTGGTTTCCGAGAAATTCGCAAAAATGTGTGGGTCAGCTAGGTTTACGTAAACCTAGCTGACCCATCGTTAAATTTAGGTTTTAAATTTTCCAAATATATGCTAGAATTAGGTGTCTTTTAGGTGTTCTTCAACGCCACTAAAACCAATTTAGTAGCTCCATTGGTTTCCGAGAAATTCGCAAAAATGTGTTTTTCAGCTAGCTCAGCGCTGTTAAGCTAGCTGAACAATCTTAAATTTTTTTTTTTTAATTTTCGAAATACATATATGCAGGAAATAGGTGTCTTTTAGGTGTTCTTCAACGCCACTAAAACCAATTTAGTAGCTCCATTGGTTTCCGAGAAATTCGCAAAAATGTGTGGGTCAGCTAGGTTTACGTAAACCTAGCTGACCCATCGTTAAATTTAGGTTTTAAATTTTCCAAATATATGCTAGAATTAGGTGTCTTTTAGGTGTTCTTCAACGCCACTAAAACCAATTTAGTAGCTCCATTGGTTTCCGAGAAATTCGCAAAAATGTGTTTTTCAGCTAGCTCAGCGCTGTTAAGCTAGCTGAACAATCTTAAATTTTTTTTTTTTAATTTTCGAAATACATATATGCAGGAAATAGGTGTCTTTTAGGTGTTCTTCAACGCCACTAAAACCAATTTAGTAGCTCCATTGGTTTCCGAGAAATTCGCAAAAATGTGTGGGTCAGCTAGGTTTACGTAAACCTAGCTGACCCATCGTTAAATTTAGGTTTTAAATTTTCCAAATATATGCTAGAATTAGGTGTCTTTTAGGTGTTCTTCAACGCCACTAAAACCAATTTAGTAGCTCCATTGGTTTCCGAGAAATTCGCAAAAATGTGTTTTTCAGCTAGCTCAGCGCTGTTAAGCTAGCTGAACAATCTTAAATTTTTTTTTTTTAATTTTCGAAATACATATATGCAGGAAATAGGTGTCTTTTAGGTGTTCTTCAACGCCACTAAAACCAATTTAGTAGCTCCATTGGTTTCCGAGAAATTCGCAAAAATGTGTGGGTCAGCTAGGTTTACGTAAACCTAGCTGACCCATCGTTAAATTTAGGTTTTAAATTTTCCAAATATATGCTAGAATTAGGTGTCTTTTAGGTGTTCTTCAACGCCACTAAAACCAATTTAGTAGCTCCATTGGTTTCCTAGAAATTCGCAAAAATGTGTTTTTCAGCTAGCTCAGCGCTGTTAAGCTAGCTGAACAATCTTAAATTTTTTTTTTTTAATTTTCGAAATACATATATGCAGGAAATAGGTGTCTTTTAGGTGTTCTTCAACGCCACTAAAACCAATTTAGTAGCTCCATTGGTTTCCGAGAAATTCGCAAAAATGTGTGGGTCAGCTAGGTTTACGTAAACCTAGCTGACCCATCGTTAAATTTAGGTTTTAAATTTTCCAAATATATGCTAGAATTAGGTGTCTTTTAGGTGTTCTTCAACGCCACTAAAACCAATTTAGTAGCTCCATTGGTTTCCTAGAAATTCGCAAAAATGTGTTTTTCAGCTAGCTCAGCGCTGTTAAGCTAGCTGAACAATCTTAAATTTTTTTTTTTTAATTTTCGAGATACATATATGCAGGAATTAGGTGTCTTTTAGGTGTTCTTCAACGCCACCGAAACTAATTTAGTAGCTCCATTGGTTTCCGAGAAATTCGCAAAAATGTGTGGGTCAGCTAGGTTTACGTAAACCTAGCTGACCCATCGTTAAATTTAGGTTTTAAATTTTCCAAATATATGCTAGAATTAGGTGTCTTTTAGGTGTTCTTCAACGCCACTAAAACCAATTTAGTAGCTCCATTGGTTTCCTAGAAATTCGCAAAAATGTGTTTTTCAGCTAGCTCAGCGCTGTTAAGCTAGCTGAACAATCTTAAATTTTTTTTTTTTAATTTTCGAAATACATATATGCAGGAAATAGGTGTCTTTTAGGTGTTCTTCAACGCCACTAAAACCAATTTAGTAGCTCCATTGGTTTCCGAGAAATTCGCAAAAATGTGTGGGTCAGCTAGGTTTACGTAAACCTAGCTGACCCATCGTTAAATTTAGGTTTTAAATTTTCCAAATATATGCTAGAATTAGGTGTCTTTTAGGTGTTCTTCAACGCCACTAAAACCAATTTAGTAGCTCCATTGGTTTCCTAGAAATTCGCAAAAATGTGTTTTTCAGCTAGCTCAGCGCTGTTAAGCTAGCTGAACAATCTTAAATTTTTTTTTTTTAATTTTCGAAATACATATATGCAGGAAATAGGTGTCTTTTAGGTGTTCTTCAACGCCACTAAAACCAATTTAGTAGCTCCATTGGTTTCCGAGAAATTCGCAAAAATGTGTGGGTCAGCTAGGTTTACGTAAACCTAGCTGACCCACTCATTTTTGCGAATTTCTCGGAAACCAAAGGAACACCTAAATTAATTTTGGAGGTCCTAATTAACACCTAAAAGACACCTAATTCCTAGCTAATTTTTATTGATTTTTGGCGACTTGGGTCAGCTAGGTTTATAGACGTGACCTTTACGGTTTTCTATACCGAAGATAATTGTTTCTGATATACACATTTCGGTGTGAATTTAATACATATTTAGATGGTTCACAAGGTGTCGTCATCGTCCTATTGTCGTGTGTCGTAAACTTTTGAACAACCAAATTCTTTTTTAACGGTGTGAAATTTCATAATACGACTTTTATGGTGGCTTGCGGATCCCTTAAATATAGTTTACTGTTCAATATTGGAGCGGGTTTGAAAAAAATTTATCACTCCACCCTTTAGAAAGAGAACGGTCCAAACTTAAGGCAAGTCACCCGTCACCTCTCTGACCGCTCGGCACCAATTTGAAAATGGGGTAAACTTAGCATTTTGCCAGAAAATGTAAGCTCTGGTTACGGCAATCAAAGGACTTACGCGCAGAATACCTCTCCGCGTGCATATTTCACACCGAATTTATTAACAATTTAGTGTTCAAAAATTTTAAAGCTTTATTTTAAATCAAATTTTAATCCTTTGATCGCAGGCGTATGTTCACATTTTTTTATTTGGGATACGCGTGTGGACACAGTAACCCAAAATCATTGGACAAATAACCGAACCTCACCCAACAAAAGACCGTTTGCTTGTTCAAATTTCGATTATAAGAACAAAATGCTTTAAATAAACAAAACATTAATAATAAAATTTGAAGGATTTTAGATATTGGATATGGTAGCACGAAATGTCACAATCTGCTTAATAGTCAGGTTGTTAATATGGCGACGAAAAAGTGACAACTACCTTCTTTTTTGTATCATGCTAGCATTAATTAAAGAAAAAAACAATTAAATTTGAAATTACTTCAAGGAATTCAGAAAGTAATCGATTCCTTTGCTGTGGACTGAAGGAATTCATTCCTATTACAATTCCTTGTAATCTGTAATTGGAAGTAATTTAATTCCTAAAGGAATCATTACGACCCAGCTCTGATAGGGCGCAATGGGGATTATTTGTATACTCCCAAGGAACTACTGACCGAGCAATCGTACGATGCTCCAAAGTTCTGCTGGGAATGTATGTATGTAACTATATACATACATATGTTTGTACATCTATATGAAGTGATTTCATTATTGAAAACAAAAACATTTACATCTAAAAATGTATTTTCAATACGAAAGTTCTGCAACGCTGGAAAATGGAAGTATTGGAACTAAAGCGATTTCATTAACTATGAATGTATCCGCCATTTTGGTTAAGTTCTTTGAGATTTCTGTTGAGCAATAAAAGAATATAGAAGATAGTAGAAGAGACATAGCTATATGTATATGAGAATGTAAAAATTTTCCAATGTGACGAAAATCGGAGAAAAGAAGAGAGACAATAACAATAGCAAATGAAGCTAAACATAAAGCGCTGCCATTTACTACAGTAGATTTTTATATAAAATTATAGTATAGACCATGATAAAAACATAGCAAGGTAGAACCGTTCTCTCAATTTGTCGGCCATGATTTTTTTTTTTAAGTTTGCCAACATTTTAAAATCATATAAAAGTGAAAACAAAAAATTGAAATTGTTCGAAATTGTTGTTGCTTGCGATTGAAAATGAAAATGTGTGTGTGAGTTTGTGAGTAAATTTAAAAATTAAATTGTTTGGAAACGTCAAGAATTTTAAACGTGACTCTCAGCGGTTCTACCTTACTATATTTTTATCATGGTATAGACGATGGTTTGGTTAACCATCTGAAAAATAAATATTCCGAAATACCTACTCACATATGTATGTAAATAGCTCACCTGTTTAAGTTGCATATCATTACACGAAAATCACACTGGGCAGAAGTTTAAAATCTCAATTTTGAGAATTGAATGCAATCAAACGCATTAGGATATGATATTTCAATTTGTATAAGTTTTCTTTTAATTATTCTTCGCACATGAATTACACTTTAAACATTATTTGAAGTTATTTGGTAAACATCAGTGCAACAAACAGCACATCGTTTTTGGTTTTCTTGAAACATATTTTCACTTTACACACTTCACTTCGTTGCCTTTCTTATTTACGTGAAATGGTCCACTTTATAAACATTTTCATTTACATCGCAGGCTAACTGCATTGGTTTGGAAAAAGGATCATTTGATTAACTTTTGAAACACAACTTTATTGACTAGACTGTTCTAAAGAGAAAAGTCAGAACAGAGTATAATATACACGAAAAAAAAATTTGATATATGGCCTTATTCATAAAAAATAGAGTAGCTCTATAAAAGGTTTATAAATTGAAAAATATATGTAAACGTCAATTTATAAAGCTCTATAAACCCATGATTCAATAATAAATTAATTATTGAATCATGCTTTAAACCTACTTTAATTTTGTGAATTAATTAGGCCAGTAGTGCTTTCAGAGTAAACGTATTTATTAAATCTCTGTGTAATCACAGCGGCGGTTCAAACACATGTATGTGGCTTTCCTGCATATGACTTTTCACATTCCTTTTTGACCTCCACGTTTTTCCATGTGTAAATTATATGAATAGCTAGGAATTGCCACACCACCACTTATCAATGGCACCGCCTTTATGGGATTTTTCCATATTGTTTTAACATCTCCCCGTTTCGAATATCGCAATTTAATTCAGGATAATTTAAATCTACTTCTTCGGATTTTTGATCATATTTTGGTGCTGTAAAGCGGTTCATATAAAATGTTGATATAATTAAGCTGATCAAAATTAATGGTGTTTCATTTCCCCTGTTAATTAACTTCCATCTTTTTAGCCTTACGCAGCACCGAACTACGAAACGAGTGATTTGACGAGTGCCACTATATTGATGATTCTCGCACCCTCAATTATTAACCCTTAACAAATATATATCTAAAAACACCTGCTCCAAACCGTCGATTTATGAATAAGTTTTTCATTGTATATTTCGTTTTCAAACAATTTTACAAAAATAACCCTTCACGAAAATTTTTGATCACAATAACAACCGCCATTTGCATTTGCCTTCCAAACAAATATGGAAATGAAAATTGTATTGGAAAAGCATTTCCAGTGGAACTTTCCACCACAATGGAAGATCGAACGAGAGATGCCAGCCTTTATGATGATGAATGAAAGATGGAAAAATAGCACATCAAATACAAATTTGTTAAAAACAACTTTAAAGGCAGCCTGAAATTGTTCATATGGAAACTGTGGATAAGAAATAATGCATATGAAAAAAACCGAAATAATGCATACTAGAACTGTCAAACTATCGATGGCACCATCGATAGTATCGATGGTTTTGGGTTTGGGTCTACTATCGATACTTTTTAACACTAAAATTACTATCGATAAATTATCATAATTAAGGTGCGGTTAAACGCGGCAATGCAAGCGCCTTTCTACGCGATTTGCTGTCAAAAGGCGAAATCAAAAGTCTACTTTCCCGTGTAAACAGCCAGAAAGTCCTTTCTGCAGATTTGCAGAAATCATTTTCGGAAATAAAAATTGGGTTATGGTGCAGTTCATGGTCTCCACCGAAAATTGATGCAAAATAATCGAAGGGGGTATCAAACGACGCGCCTTACTGCCAGTATTAAGAATCCGAAGGCGGAAATTTATGTTTTTACACCGTTCAAAAGTTATTTCAAAAAAACTGTTACATTTAGCACAACTTTGTTAGGGCCGGTTACTCAGGGCCGGTTGTTCAATGTCTGGTTATCACTACCACTACACTATCGACGATTTCGACATCATGCATGTAATATGTGATCGATAAAGCAGTAGTTGTGCTTAACCGGAGCTTCTACCTCCGATTTGTGCTAATCAGACATTGAACAACCGGCCCTCAATGTCTGGTTAATACTAATCTCCGGTTAAACATAGTTATCGAAGTTACCGACTCCCTGTTGTATGCATGGAGTCGAAGACGTCGATAACGATGTTTAACCACAGATTATTGTTAACCAGACATTGAAATAAATGCACGAAATGAGTACATATTAATATCTCCAAGTTCAGCATAGTTTATTTTCGCGAGTTTGTAACAAAAAACCACGAAACTTAATGATTTAATGATGTATTATACTGAAAACAACGAATGTAAACCCTATGTCTTCTTTTTATTCCGCTAGTTGTAATAAAAACATGGAGATGCTTGTTGTTGGCAGTTCATTAATAACAGAAAAGGTTTAAAGCAGGGATGCCAACAAAAAACATGCAAATTTTGCTTTTTACGTTATCTCGACTGACCAATTCTGGCGATTTTTTTTTACGGTATTACTTTATAATTTATTTTAACGAATTCTCTGTGATTTGTGTGAAATCATATTAATGTTGGAATATTTTTGCAAAAACAATGCGGTTTATTTTTGCGCCATATGCTTACTTTATCAGTAACCATAATAGACATCACTGGGGCGGCAGCCCCGGGTTTACCACACAGTAAGGGAATTCTACTTACCTCATCCTTTCCCAAGGCTACACCAAAAGGAGAATTCTATTTGGTAAAGGTTATAATCCTAAAGCTCGGCCGAAGGCCGCCTACGCTGAAAGGAATTCTACGCAAAAATACTGTGGACGCAAGTAAAAAAATACATACGCGTATCAAACTATAGGGAAATTAATTTTCTTTATACCAAAAAACGACAACACTATCCTAATAAGGCTAGTTTTGAAAAAAAGCAGTTTAAATGGAACTTTTTCATATTTGNAACTGTTACATTTAGCACAACTTTGTTAGGGCCGGTTACTCAGGGCCGGTTGTTCAATGTCTGGTTATCACTACCACTACACTATCGACGATTTCGACATCATGCATGTAATATGTGATCGATAAAGCAGTAGTTGTGCTTAACCGGAGCTTCTACCTCCGATTTGTGCTAATCAGACATTGAACAACCGGCCCTCAATGTCTGGTTAATACTAATCTCCGGTTAAACATAGTTATCGAAGTTACCGACTCCCTGTTGTATGCATGGAGTCGAAGACGTCGATAACGATGTTTAACCACAGATTATTGTTAACCAGACATTGAAATAAATGCACGAAATGAGTACATATTAATATCTCCAAGTTCAGCATAGTTTATTTTCGCGAGTTTGTAACAAAAAACCACGAAACTTAATGATTTAATGATGTATTATACTGAAAACAACGAATGTAAACCCTATGTCTTCTTTTTATTCCGCTAGTTGTAATAAAAACATGGAGATGCTTGTTGTTGGCAGTTCATTAATAACAGAAAAGGTTTAAAGCAGGGATGCCAACAAAAAACATGCAAATTTTGCTTTTTACGTTATCTCGACTGACCAATTCTGGCGATTTTTTTTTACGGTATTACTTTATAATTTATTTTAACGAATTCTCTGTGATTTGTGTGAAATCATATTAATGTTGGAATATTTTTGCAAAAACAATGCGGTTTATTTTTGCGCCATATGCTTACTTTATCAGTAACCATAATAGACATCACTGGGGCGGCAGCCCCGGGTTTACCACACAGTAAGGGAATTCTACTTACCTCATCCTTTCCCAAGGCTACACCAAAAGGAGAATTCTATTTGGTAAAGGTTATAATCCTAAAGCTCGGCCGAAGGCCGCCTACGCTGAAAGGAATTCTACGCAAAAATACTGTGGACGCAAGTAAAAAAATACATACGCGTATCAAACTATAGGGAAATTAATTTTCTTTATACCAAAAAACGACAACACTATCCTGATAAGGCTAGTTTTGAAAAAAAGCAGTTTAAATGGAACTTTTTCATATTTGTTTTATAAAAACCAATTTTTATCAGAAATTAGAAATGCAAGGCACAAGGAATGTAGATCAAAAGAAAGGGGTATTAATTTCCTTTAAANAAAATAATCGAAGGGGGTATCAAACGACGCGCCTTACTGCCAGTATTAAGAATCCGAAGGCGGAAATTTATGTTTTTACACCGTTCAAAAGTTATTTCAAAAAAACTGTTACATTTAGCACAACTTTGTTAGGGCCGGTTACTCAGGGCCGGTTGTTCAATGTCTGGTTATCACTACCACTACACTATCGACGATTTCGACATCATGCATGTAATATGTGATCGATAAAGCAGTAGTTGTGCTTAACCGGAGCTTCTACCTCCGATTTGTGCTAATCAGACATTGAACAACCGGCCCTCAATGTCTGGTTAATACTAATCTCCGGTTAAACATAGTTATCGAAGTTACCGACTCCCTGTTGTATGCATGGAGTCGAAGACGTCGATAACGATGTTTAACCACAGATTATTGTTAACCAGACATTGAAATAAATGCACGAAATGAGTACATATTAATATCTCCAAGTTCAGCATAGTTTATTTTCGCGAGTTTGTAACAAAAAACCACGAAACTTAATGATTTAATGATGTATTATACTGAAAACAACGAATGTAAACCCTATGTCTTCTTTTTATTCCGCTAGTTGTAATAAAAACATGGAGATGCTTGTTGTTGGCAGTTCATTAATAACAGAAAAGGTTTAAAGCAGGGATGCCAACAAAAAACATGCAAATTTTGCTTTTTACGTTATCTCGACTGACCAATTCTGGCGATTTTTTTTTACGGTATTACTTTATAATTTATTTTAACGAATTCTCTGTGATTTGTGTGAAATCATATTAATGTTGGAATATTTTTGCAAAAACAATGCGGTTTATTTTTGCGCCATATGCTTACTTTATCAGTAACCATAATAGACATCACTGGGGCGGCAGCCCCGGGTTTACCACACAGTAAGGGAATTCTACTTACCTCATCCTTTCCCAAGGCTACACCAAAAGGAGAATTCTATTTGGTAAAGGTTATAATCCTAAAGCTCGGCCGAAGGCCGCCTACGCTGAAAGGAATTCTACGCAAAAATACTGTGGACGCAAGTAAAAAAATACATACGCGTATCAAACTATAGGGAAATTAATTTTCTTTATACCAAAAAACGACAACACTATCCTAATAAGGCTAGTTTTGAAAAAAAGCAGTTTAAATGGAACTTTTTCATATTTGTTTTATAAAAACCAATTTTTATCAGAAATTAGAAATGCAAGGCACAAGGAATGTAGATCAAAAGAAAGGGGTATTAATTTCCTTTAAAACTGTGGCAACTGTGTTGAACGCATGGGTTGATGGCAACCCCGACTACGAAATGGCAAATAAGGAAAAACACAACTAACAAGTGCACTCAACGATTTAGCAGTAGCGTGTACACAAGAGTGTGCATATATATACGTGAACAATTTACTTTTTCAAGCAGCTCATTCACTCGCTTCATTCGCTTCAAACCAGAAGGATATTCAAGAATTCGCGTTTAATATAAAGTTTAATTATAAATTTAGCTTACTTATTGTTTAAGAACATATTCCGGACAATAAAGTACAAAGTGAATTTTAGAGTAGTAAACTGGGTTTTTTATCTCCACACTGGTGACCCAGAAAAAGAAAGGAGATAATGAGTCCAGCATCGAAGCGGGCAGCCAAAAGGGTACCTCCGCGCAACGTTGAAAGGACCATCCGTCCAAGACTTAAAGCCACCAGAATTTGTGGTAAAAATTTCGGAGATAGTCGTGACATTCAGATCACCTCCAAAATTCTTGGTACAGCAGCACGCCAGCAAACAACCGCCAACCGTTATAGTGGTGCGATCACAAGTACCGACAACGGTGACACATACGTACATACAATTCAACCAGTACCATGAGCGCCGACGAAAGTGATAAAAACGTCGAAGAAGTAGTAAACGACGACAGCAACGCAGCCGGCGGCGGCGGCGGCGCCTGCACTAACGCAGGCGCAGACAGCGACAGACCTCAAATCAACGCGGTATTCGGTAAATTACCGTTCCCGAAGCTAAACTCAAAATATAACATCGAATCGTGGTTCATTAAAGTAGACGCATGGTTCGAGTTACACGGCTTTGGGGTACGCAAGGAAAAAGACAAGTACACAGCCGTTATTGCCCACACTGACGACTACATCCTCAACCAGGGGTTCGAATTGGTGCGCAACCCACCAGCAACCGCACCGTACACCACACTCAAAAATGCAATAATAAACAAGTTTAGCGACTCAGCGATGGCCCGGCTCGACAACCTCACGGGAATACAGCTAGGCGACGGTGAGCCTAGCCATTTACTAAGCCAAATGCAACGGACTAACACAATGAAGGAAGAGTCTGTTATACAGCAATACTGGCTTAAACAGTTACCAGAATCCGCACGTGCCGTTATCGCCGGCATGATCCAAGCTCAGCCAAGCACACCGTTACATCAGCTATCCACCACCGCCGATACAGTACTCGACCAACTAATCCGCCAGTCAGCCTCGACAGCACCAAGAGAACCACCAGTCAATGCCATTGAGACGCCTATCAATGAAGTGGATGTGCTCCAAACTCGGATCGAAAAACAGGACACGATCCTAGAAAGCATCAACAGCAAGTTAAACCGGCTCATGCTTCAGGACCGTAGTCGACAACGTGAGCGTTTGCAAACCAACACTTAACGTGCAAGCACTCCGCACCGCACTACCAACGTACAACAAAATCCGACCTGCTGGTACCACCATGAATATGGGACACAAGCCCGTAAATGCGGTAGCCCATGCGACTTTCCAACCAAAAAAACCGACTAAGCAAAAAACTAAATGTTGTCGAAACTTTTGCGCTCGAAAGTTCCGGCAGTAAAACATCATCGAGCAACAAGTCGCAGTCTGAACTCGAGGTAAAAATTTCAGAGTTTACGAAATATAAACGTTTCTTTACCTCAGATAGGAATTCAAAGCAATCCCTCTTGATAGACACGGGAGCAGAGGTATCGTTGTTCCGCCAACTCGAGCCTGTCGGCTTTCCAAATCTCGAAGCAGCACCCTTTATGCCACCAATGGAACTACCATTAAAACGTACGGCACACCACGTCGTACAATCGACCTGGGCCTCTAGCGAAAATTTACATGGCACTTCGTCGTAGCGGAAACGAAATATGCCATCATCGGAATCGACTTCCTCCGACACTTCAATTTAATCATCGATGTTGCGAGTTCGACGCTGCTAGATAAAAATTCGACCTCCTGCCACCCAGATATCTGTAGCTTCACATCAACGACCACCAGCCTACAGACACAACCCATCGAAATCGAAAATCTACTTCGAAAATATGACGAAATTACGAACACGCACGCATCAACTCCTTCCGCGCGTCAGACGGGAGTGACCCATTGCATCGAAACTCGAGGACCACCTCTGTTTGCGCGACCCAGACGTCTCACACTGGAGAAACTGAAGGCGGCAAAAGAAGAATCCGAATTTTTATCCCGGCCCGGGATATGTCGCCCTTCGAAAAGCTCATACGCTTCTCCGCTACACTTAGTAAGAAAGTCAAATGGCGAGTGGCGACCGTGCGGTGATTACCGCGCTCTTAACGCGCAGACCGTACCGGATCGTTACCCGCTCCTACACATACAAGACCTCACGCACTTTTTACACAACAAGAACGTTTTCAGCAAAATTGACCTCAATCGAGCTTACCACCAAATCCCTATCGAGTCTAGTGACATCCACAAAACAGCAATAACCACGCCGTTTGAATTATTCGAATTCACCCACATGACGTTTGGGTTGTGCAACGCGGCACAGACATTTCAGAGGTTCATGCATGCAGTTTTTCGAGGTCTTGAATTTGTCTTTGTATATATCGACGATGTATGCGTAGCCTCCGAAGGCATCGCACAACACAAACAACACCTGCGGGAGGTCTTCGAGCGCCTTAAACAGTTTCATCTCATAATCAACCTGGCTAAATGCAAATTCGCCCAAGCACAAATCGAGTTCCTTGGACACGCGATCACGACGAAAGGCATCAAACCGCTACCAGAGAAAGTCCAAGTCATCAACGATTTTCCATTGCCCGAAGTCGCCAAAGAATTGCGTCGATTTTTGGCAATGATCAACTTTTACCGTCGTTTTTTGCCAAACGCCGTACGTCATCAAANGCACAAATCGAGTTCCTTGGACACGTGGTCACGACGCAAGGCATCAAACCGCTACCAGAGAAAGTCCAAGTCATCAACGATTTTCCATTGCCCGAAGTCGCCAAAGAATTGCGTCGATTTTTGGCAATGATCAACTTTTACCGTCGTTTTTTGCCAAACGCCGTACGTCACCAAATTCCGCACGTGATATTAATCCCGGGGAACCAAAAAAACGACACAACTCGAATTCAATGGACTGACAACACCATCCACCATTTCAGCGAATGCAAGAAGGCACTGGCAAACGCAACACTGCTGGCCCACCCAGCACCGAACGCTCAAATATCGCTGAGCACAGACGCAAGTGATACCGCTATCGGTGCAGCCCTTCACCAAACCGTTGGGAATGAGTTTCAACCTCTGGCATTTTTCAGCCTCAAACTCACCGAAACGCAACAGAGGTATAGTACCTACGACCGTGAGCTACTCGCAGTGTATCTGTCCATTAAGCACTTCCGTGGAATGCTGGAAGGTAGGCCCTTTGAGGTTCGCACGGACCACAAGCCGTTAATATACGCTTTTAGACAAAAGCACGATCGAGCATCACCGCGACAGCTGCGACAGTTAGACTTCATCAGTCAATTCACGACAAATATCACGCACGTCGCCGGCATCGCGAACACGACAGCAGATACACTCTCCCGCATTGAGATGTTAGAGACAACAATAATCGACTATCAGCGAATAGCCGAGGACCAGACAAGTTGCCCGGAACTTAAACAGCTCATCGACGACAATAACACGTCCCTTCAACCAAAAATACTTCGTATGCCAAACACAGAGCACACAATCTACTGTGACGTCTCCACAGCGGAAGTACGGCCATTCACACCATACAGACATCGTAGTGAGGTTATCAACAAGATGCACTCAATATCACACNTTGCCCGGAACTTAAACAGCTCATCGACGACAATAACACGTCCCTTCAACCAAAAATACTTCGTATGCCAAACACAGAGCACACAATCTACTGTGACGTCTCCACAGCGGAAGTACGGCCATTCACACCATACAGACATCGTAGTGAGGTTATCAACAAGATGCACTCAATATCACACGGGGTACGGTCAACTACAAAGCTCGTTAAGGAACGCTTCGTTTGGCCAAACATGGGCAAAGACATTTCAAAAGCAGTACCACGGTGTCTCAGCTGCCAACAGTCCTAGGTCAGCAGACACGTTCGCGCACCACTCCAAACAATTTCGCTTCCATCGAGCAGGTTCGAGCATATCAACATTGATCTCATCGGCCCACTTCCGCAATCAAACGAGTACCAGTACTGTCTCACCATCATAGACAGACATAGATACGAGGTGGCCGGAAGCAGTACCGCTCAGGGACATAACCGCAGAAACGGTTGCAAGAGAACTTGTCAACGTTTGGTTCTCACGTTTTTGCATACCAGCACGCATCACTAGCGATCAGGGAAGACATTTCGAATCCCAATTATTGAACGAATTGTCACGAACACTCGGCAGTACCCACCTGCGCACCACAGCATACCATCCGCAAGCGAATGGCATCATAGAGCGCTGGCATCGCTCACTCAAGACAGCGATAACCTGTCACAAACGGCAAGATTGGATTAACTGTTTACCAATAGTCCTGTTGGGACTGCGTACAGCCTTCAAACCTGACATAGGTACAACAGCCGCACAGCTTGTCTACGGCACCACCTTACGGTTGCCCGGACAATTTTTCAACGAAACCAAAGCTCCTCGTCCGCAACCCGACATCGTGAAACAGCTCACCGATATCATGGAGGATATACGCCCGATCCAAACCGCAAACCACGATACGTCGAGGAAATTCGTTTCAAGCAATCTGATCTATGCATCATATGTCTTCGTGGGCAAAGATAAAGTCCAGCGGCATTTCAACCACCATATGACGGTACCAGGTAGTTGCCAAAAACCAAAAATATTTTAACATTAAGATAAACAGGAACAACGTCAACGTATCGATAGACTGACTGAAGCCGGCATTTATTGAGTCGCAACAAACACAGACGCAGCCATCAACAATGCCGACGCTACAAAACGCAACCCAGTCGCACACATCATCACCAGATCAGACGACAACTTTCGAACCACCGACGACAGGCCGCCTCGGGCGTAGGATTAGACTCCCCGTCCGTTTTAGGACGTAAAGTCTGGGGGGAGCACTGTGGCAACTGTGTTGAACGCATTGGTTGGTTGCAATCCCGACTACGAAATAGCAAATAAGGAAAAACAAAATTAACGAGTGCACTCAACGATTTAGCAGCAGCGTCTACACAAGAGTGTGCATATATATACGTGAACAATTTGCTTTTTCAAGCAGCTCATTCACTCGCTTCATTCGCTTCAAACCAGAAGGATATTCAAGAATTCGCGTTTAATATAAAGTTTAATTATAAATTTAGCTTACTTATTGTTTGTGTACATATTTCGGACAATAAAGTACCAAGTGAATTTTAGAGTAGTAAACTGGGTTTTTTATCTCCACAAAACTATATATTAACTTTTACAAACGGTTTGCTAGTTTTTGAGATAGTACGGTTTTTCAAAAAGCAAATTTCGATCTTTGACCTTCGATATCTCGCTAATTTTAATTTCGGCAAGTAAATTTTAGTACCGTTATATTCAGCTCAGAAAGGTCTATCGACTTCTCTTTTTAATTTTTTTCTAGCGAAGGGGTGGGTATTTTTTACCTGTTCCGATTTACATAACGATTTGTAAAGTGGTGCATTCTTATATACCGAAAATATAAACGCAAACTAAATTTAATTACATTTTTTTTGTTTGTAAAATACTTAAAATCGTTTACATTTATTGGTATTGGCATCTCCAAATAAAACCTTTTCTAATAGTAATATATTGGCAACGCCAAGCACCTCCATATTTTTTTATTACAACTAGCGGAATAAATAGTAGACGCCGGGTTTAAATTCGTTGTTTTCAGCATAATAAAGCATTTTTCACTCAAAATCGGTACGCATAAAATGGGTTATATCTTTTTAACGGGTTTTCAGAAAATAATATTTAATATATTAAAATAAGGGGACGAATTCCGCTATAGATAGATGCTAGCGAAAGTTTCGTATTTTGCTTGGATAAACAAATAACAGACAATTTCTTTGATAATGATAAAATTTTTCTGAACACCCGTTCTAGAGACTTGAGTAGTCAACTTGTTCCACTAAACTATCTTTAGTTTATGTTTTTTCATAGTTCGCGCATCTCTACTAATTTTGCTTTGAATAAATACCGTGTATTTTTCGATTTGACGTAAATAGGACATATTCGTAAAGTGATGAGTTCCAGAACTTTATTCATATCTTTGTCTTCAAACCGATTTAAAGTTACCTGTGAATAATTATTTTTCATTAAAACCAACCAAAACTTTACTGAAGGTCTAAAGTAAATGATACAATGGCATAACACTTTGTGCAAGTGCTCCTTCCAGCATATTTCTGGGATCATATGACCCATTGTGGAGTCTGCTCGAGTTTTAATGAGACTGTTTCGATTCTCTCGTCATTTCATATCCCTTTGACAACTGTGCCAACTTCTATAGATTTAGTTTTAAGAGGATATCACCCTGTTTCTTTTTAGCTTAAAACTTTTAACGTGGGAGTTGACCGAAGTTAAGTTTTAAACATGTTTTTTTAGTCATTACTAAAAAATAAAGTAAACGGGTGAGGTTTTTGTTATAAAATTAATTTAATCTAACAGAATTATATATATTATAACTCGATAAGGTTTAAGTCTTGCCATAGCTTCCATTCGCTGAACTGTGGATAATCGTGTTCCAATTCTCTCGCGGGATCTTCTTCTGATAAGCCGTTTTTTTTTTATAATTCAGGTAAAGAGCCTTATCCTTAAGCTGATGCGAAATGATTTTTTTTGATGATTAGCTTACTCTGTTAGTTTATTTATTTATTTATTTATTTTTTACAGTCTGTTAGACTTATATTGCAACAAAGATTTAACATTCTTATAATTAGATTTTAGATTTAAAATATAAATATTAAATATTAAATACAAAATACAAAATGCTCTACAGAAATTTTTAAATAACATTATTTCTTTATCACTGCAATTATTTTATGTCATTATACACGCATGCAATTTCCTGGAAGTTATGTAGACGGTTGGAAAGGCCGAGTTTCCAATCCGCGCTATTCTTTTTGGGTTACTCCATTTATTGATATCTCCTGGGTGGTCAGAAAGGCCGAGTTTCCGATCCACCCAGTCGCGCTTTCGTGACGGTTAACGGTTGGAAAGGCCTAGTTTCCAATCCGCTCGTTTATTGTTTATTATCTAAGGGTCTAGGTAGTCGGAAAGGCCGAGTTTCCGATCCGCCTAGTCTCGATATCTTGGTGGTTGGAAAGGCCTAGTTTCCAATCCACGCTATTGTTGATACATCACTATCTTGTAGGCTGCGTTCTACAATAGTCAAATAGCAGCC
>NW_016162400.1:1190-18478 GCF_001687245.7 Rhagoletis zephyria | reverse complement strand
TGCGACTCCTGGAAGTCATCATTACACTCTTGGATCTTTTGACTATTTTTCTCTATTGTTAAGTTCATATTTCGGAGCACCTCATCGATGTTATGCATGTATGTGTGACATTGGTTACACATAAAGCGCACAAAGTTGTTTTCTTTGAGTACATTCGCACTGTACTCATCCAATTCAGAGCATTTTTTTGCCCAGTGCCACACTTTACCACACACACCATCACAGCGGATTCCGCTGTCACCGCGAATTGGATTCTTGCACTTATGGCATTTATCCATTTTCGCGCCTTATTGTTTTTGTCACCTCACTGCACTTTTATGTCTCTAGCTATATTTATTTGTTTGTTTAATCAAAATGAAACAAATTTTTGTGCTTGCAAATAGCACAGTTTATTAGCACTTCGCTATTTAAGTCACTGGCTCTAACGCTGGTAAAAATCCCAACAATTCGGCTGTTTTTTAAAAATTTTCCGCAGAGCGATTACAAACACGTCAACAACGTTGCAGTGTTACCATTTAAGCAGAAGGAATCCATTCATTGATTTTTTGAGGAAAATTAGAAATTTTTGGTATATTTAATTTTTGATCTCGAGAGTGTCGGATTTTCAACGAATTCGTTCAACGTTATTTTTTGAGCAGCCATTTCCAACGCGAATAAAACTGTCAAATTAAAAGCCAGTACTATGAAATTTCAACCTCATAATGGTAGATCTATTGTCTAACGATCTGCATTGCAACTTTTTAATACATTCAAACAATTGCCGTACAGGAATTGCTGGAACGCGTACCGATTTTAAGTGAACAATGCTTTACATCATTAAGGGCCGGTTACTCAATGTCTGGTTAACACTAATCTGCGGTTAAACATCGTTATCGGCGTCTTCGACTCCATGCATACAACAGGGAGTCGGTAACGTCGATAACTATGTTTACCCTAAATCATTAAGTTTCCGGGGTTTTTGTTACAAATTCGGGTAAAATAAACTACACTGAATATCGAGATATTAATATGTATTCATTTCGTGCATTTATTAATGTGATTTCAGTACTAACAAAAATGTGCTAAATGAAACAGTTTTTTGCAAATAACTTTTGAACGGTGTAAAAAAATAAGTTTCCGCCTTCGGATTCTCAATTCTGGCAGTAATACGCGTTGTTTGATACCCCCTAAGATTATTTTGCATCAATTTTCGGTGGGGACCATGAAGTGCACAATTACCAAAAATTGCAAGGTGTAACTGCAACTGAAATTCATGAACGAAAGACACAAGATCACGTAAGAACAAGAGAGTGAAAAAAGTCGATTTTTTCAGCGGGTTCTACGCCATCTTGTTTCACTGGAAAACGAGCGAAAAGTAAACAAAGCAAAAAAACAACGAAAACCAAAATTAGCCAAAATTATTGTCAGCCACTTTAAACGCACAATTTAGGTAAAATGATGCAACAAAATGCTTTAAAATGTGTTGTCATGTTGAATTAACTCCTCTTTACTTGAATAAAAGTGGTGCTTGTGATGTACACAAACACTCAGCTGACGAACCCGCTTTCGCAAACTTTTTTCTCAAAACCAGTTACAAATACAACGTCGCGTTCTTACGTGATCTTGTATTTTTGGTTCATGACTGAAATTATGCAAATCCCTTTCGAGAAATAATTTCAACTTGCTCGTGCTGCACTAGCAATTTTAATTTTTGCTGCAAGTGCTGTCAAACCAATCAAGTGCTGCCGTGTGACGCGTTTTTTTTGGCGAATTTCTATTAAATTATAAACATGTTGAGTAATACATGAAAAATATGTGTAATTAATCTATTCTACTGATATGGAGTATTTAAGTATTAACCTTTAACTATGGAGGTGAATTTTTTGGACATAGTCTATGACCTGGTGGTAAATTTTACCCCTTCGAATTTTGGTTAGAAATTTGAATACAAATTGGCCATTTTATAATTGTTTTTTCTTTTAAACTAAGCTACTAGATTTTTAAGTTAAATTAAATACAAAAAATTATTTTTTCTTTTAAAATCAACAACTGAACTGGCTACTGTTCAGACTCAGCTCAGCGCTCTCGAAAGCAGCGCAGTCTCCACTGACTAAGGCTTCCTGCATATTGGNATATCGAGATATTAATATGTATTCATTTCGTGCATTTATTAATGTGATTTCAGTACTAACAAAAATGTGCTAAATGAAACAGTTTTTTGCAAATAACTTTTGAACGGTGTAAAAAAATAAGTTTCCGCCTTCGGATTCTCAATTCTGGCAGTAATACGCGTTGTTTGATACCCCCTAAGATTATTTTGCATCAATTTTCGGTGGGGACCATGAAGTGCACAATTACCAAAAATTGCAAGGTGTAACTGCAACTGAAATTCATGAACGAAAGACACAAGATCACGTAAGAACAAGAGAGTGAAAAAAGTCGATTTTTTCAGCGGGTTCTACGCCATCTTGTTTCACTGGAAAACGAGCGAAAAGTAAACAAAGCAAAAAAACAACGAAAACCAAAATTAGCCAAAATTATTGTCAGCCACTTTAAACGCACAATTTAGGTAAAATGATGCAACAAAATGCTTTAAAATGTGTTGTCATGTTGAATTAACTCCTCTTTACTTGAATAAAAGTGGTGCTTGTGATGTACACAAACACTCAGCTGACGAACCCGCTTTCGCAAACTTTTTTCTCAAAACCAGTTACAAATACAACGTCGCGTTCTTACGTGATCTTGTATTTTTGGTTCATGACTGAAATTATGCAAATCCCTTTCGAGAAATAATTTCAACTTGCTCGTGCTGCACTAGCAATTTTAATTTTTGCTGCAAGTGCTGTCAAACCAATCAAGTGCTGCCGTGTGACGCGTTTTTTTTGGCGAATTTCTATTAAATTATAAACATGTTGAGTAATACATGAAAAATATGTGTAATTAATCTATTCTACTGATATGGAGTATTTAAGTATTAACCTTTAACTATGGAGGTGAATTTTTTGGACATAGTCTATGACCTGGTGGTAAATTTTACCCCTTCGAATTTTGGTTAGAAATTTGAATACAAATTGGCCATTTTATAATTGTTTTTTCTTTTAAACTAAGCTACTAGATTTTTAAGTTAAATTAAATACAAAAAATTATTTTTTCTTTTAAAATCAACAACTGAACTGGCTACTGTTCAGACTCAGCTCAGCGCTCTCGAAAGCAGCGCAGTCTCCACTGACTAAGGCTTCCTGCATATTGGTCGTACAATCATGATGCAACGATTACATGACGACTACACTTTCGCACACTCGGTCGTGATATTTCAATTCATTTGGCGTCTAAAAATTCACTTGGAGCTGGTATTTTCTGTTTTTCTGGTTGATATTTTCGTGAAATATTTACAAAAACCGGCAATTTTTTAAATATAGACTGTGCTGCAACAATTCTAGACATCATTTTTCAGTAATATCTCTTCTTTTCTTTTCCTGAAATGTGTTTTGAGCATGCACACAGAGACTTTGAATAATTTCGTCATATTTTATAGTTAGAACGCTCACATTTATTGAATTTTAATGCAATTATCCACTTTTTAAAATTGCCACAGATTTTATGCAAAAAACCCTATTTTTTTTTGCAATTTTAATGCAAATATTAACTTGTTCAATAATTTTTCCCCATAAAATGTAAACAAATAATGCGGGCACAACGATTAGCCAACGACGGTGCCGTACTTATCCGTTTCTGCATCTTCTACGATTTGCCGATAACTAGCCGATAACGACAAGTGTGCCAATGATTGGACGACAAGTGTACAGATAGCCTTATTAGTCAACGGGATTCCTCAGGCAGCCGGTGAGTGTTTGCCTGAACTTTTTGCAAAGATTTGCGGTGCAACTCAGCATAAACACCCGCCTGTGCGAGATGCTTTTCGACTAAAAAGCGTAAAAAGTAATGGGCAAAAATGCAGAGACAACTGTCCCATTGTTTTAAAGTTGTTCTCTTCACATGATCGAAATCAGCTCATGAAATCTATTGCGGTCTTCTTCTTCTTCTTCTTAATTGGCGCTGTAACCGCCTAAGCGATTTTGGCCGAGTCCAAAACAGCACGCCAGTCATTTCTCTTCTGTGCTAACTGACGCCAATTGAAAATGCCAAGTGAAGCCAAGTCCTTCTCCACCTGGTCTTTCCAACGCAGAGGAGGCCTTCCTCTTCCTCTGTTACCAGCATCGCGGCCCGCGTTGAATATTTTCAGAGCAGGAGCGTTTCTGTCCATCCGAACGACATGGCCAAGCCAGCGGAGCCGCTGAATTTTAATTCGCTGCACTATGTCTATATCGTTGTAAAGCTCATACAGCTCATCGTTAAATCGTCTGCGATATTCGCCATCACCAACGCGTAAAGGTCCGTAAATCTTTCGCAGAATCTTTCTCTCGAAAACTCCAAGAGCCGCCTCATCAGATGCTTTCATTGTCCATGCTTCCGCGCCATACACCAGCACAGGCATGATGAGTGACTTATAGAGTGTGATCTTTGTACGACGAGAGAGGACTTTACTTCTCAATTGCCTACTCAGCCCAAAGTAGCACTTGTTGGCAAGAGTGATTCTCCGTTGGATTTCAAGGCTGACATTATTATTGGTGTTAATGCTGGTTCCCAAATAAACGAAGTCGTCTACTTTTTCAAACTTGTAACTGTCAACAGTGACGTGGGTGCCAAGACGCGTATGCTCTGACTGTTTGTGTGATGACAGGAGATACTTCGTTTTGTCCTCGTTCACCACCAGACCCATTCGCTTTGCTTCTCTATCCAATCCCGAGAAGGCAGAACAGACGTAGCCCTTGTTTTTACCGATAATATCGATGTCGTCGGCATACGCCAGCAATTGTACGCTCTTATAAAGTATTGTGCCTGAGCGGTTCAGTTCTGCGGCTCTTATTATCTTCTCCAACATAAGATTAAAGAAATCACACGAAAGGGAGTCCCCTTGTCTGAAACCTCGTTTGGTATCAAACGGCTCGGAGAGGTCCTTCCCTATTCTGACGGAGCTGGTGGTATTGCTCAACGTCATTTTACACAGCCGTATTAGTTTCGCGGGGATACCAAATTCAGACATCGCGGCATAAAGGCAACTTCTCTTCGTGCTGTCGAAAGCGGCTTTGAAATCGACAAATAGATGGTGTGTGTCGATCCTATTCTCGCGGGTCTTTTCCAAGATTTGGCGTATTGTGAATACCTGATCTATGGTGGATTTTCCAGGCCTAAAGCCACACTGATAAGGTCCAATCAGCTCGTTGACGGTGGGCTTCAGTCTTTCGCACAATACGCTCGATAAGACCTTGTAACCTATGCTTAGAAGGCTAATTCCGCGGTAGTTGGCGCGTATGGCGGGGTCGCCTTTCTTGTGGATTGGGCAGAGCACACTTAAATTCCAGTCGTCGGGCATGCGTTCATCTGACCATATTCTGCATACGAGCTGATGCATGCACCTCATCAGCTCCTCGCCGCCGTACTTGAATAGCTCGGCTGGCAGGCCGTCAGCTCCAGCAGCTTTGTTGTTTTTCAGCCGCGTAATCGCTATTCGTACCTCGTCATAGTCAGGCGGTGGGACAGCTACTCCATCATCATCGACTGGGGACTCGGGTTCGTCTTCCTCACTACTTTCAGCGCTGCTACCATTCAGTAGGTTATAAAAGTGTTCCCTCCACAATTTAAGTATATTCTGGACATCGGTCACTAGGTCGCCATTGTTGTTCTTACAGGAGTTCGCCCCGGTCTTGAAACCTTCCGTAAGTCGCCTAACCCTCTGGTAGAATTTTCGGGCGTTCTTCCTGTCGGCCAGCATCTCAAGCTCTTCGCACTCACGTATTTCGGCCTCTCTCTTCTTATTGCGGCAAATACGTCTCGCTTCCTTCTTCAGTTCCCTATAACGGTCCCACATGGCTCGCGTTGCGCCCGATCGCAGCGTGGCCCTGTAGGCGGCATCTTTTTTCTCTGCGGCTTCTTGACATTCCTCATCGTACCAGTTGTTCTTTCGGGCTCGCTGAAATCCAACTACTTCTTCGGCGGCGGTACTTAATGATCGGGAAATGTGGTTCCACTGCTCGCGTACGTCGGATTGTTGAAGAGTGCTCTCAGAGAGCAGGTGTGTGAGTCGAGTGGCGAATAAATTGGCCGTCTGTTGTGATTGCAGCTTTTCGACGTTAAGCTTTCCTTGCATTGTTGGGCGCACATTTTTTGCTGCACAGAGGCGGGTGCGTATCTTGGCTACAACAAGATAGTGGTCCGAGTCGATGTTTGGCCCTCGGAGTGTACGTACGTCCAAAACGCTTGAAGCATGCCTTCCGTCTATCACAACATGATCGATTTGGTTTCTCGTTTTTCGATCTGGAGACAGCCATGTAGCTTGGTGGATGTTCTTATGCTGGAACCTAGTACTACATATTACCATATTTCGGGCCCCGGCGAAGTCGATCAGCCTCAGTCCGTTATCGGACGTTTCGTCGTGGAGGCTGAATTTTCCGACAGTGGCGCCAAAGATCCCTTCCTTGCCCACCTTGGCATTAAAATCGCCAAGCACGATTTTGACATCGTGTCGGGGGCAGCGCTCATATGTACGTTCCAAGCGCTCATAGAAGAGATCCTTGGACGCCTCATCCTTCTCTTCCGTCGGGGCATGGGCGCAGATGAGCGAGATGTTGAAGAATCTAGCTTTGATGCGGATTGTGGCTAGACGTTCGTCCACCGGGGTGAACGCCAGTACTCGGCGACGGAGTCTCTCTCCTACCACGAATCCAACACCGAATTTGCGCTCCTTTACGTGGCAACTGTAGTAGACGTCGCAAGGCTTCACGCTTACTTTACCTTGCCCCGTCCATCGCATTTCTTGGATGGCGGTGATGTCAGCCTTTGTCTTCCCGAGGACATCAACCAGCCGGGCAGAGGCACCTTCCCCATTAAGGGTCCGGATATTCCAGGTGCATACCCTTAAATCATAGTCCTTTATACGTTTGCCGTGGTCGTCATCAGAAAAAGGGGGTCTCATCCGAGGCTTGTTGGAATTTTTCATTGGGCGGGGTTTTAACGTGGCGGGACCCAAACCCAGCGCACGCGAAGTTTTACGCCTTCTCACTTTAGCTCGCTCCCAAACGGGTGTTTGGTTGCTACCCAGAGGATACGTGGATATAAATATCCGGACGTTGTGAGCTGCGATTTGAACCGTACGCACAAGAATCGCTTCTGGCCACTCCCAGGTGAATGGCAGTCAAAAGTTTTCCACTTCTGCGCACGGAACCATCCACCATTGCGGTCTTCTGCAGATCCAAAAAGAGATCGCTTGCGCTCTCTGATGTTGAGTTGCCGGGCTATGGGTCAATATTTGTACATGACCATCGCGCTTCGAACTGGCCGTCCTTCGCTCTTACCACGTCTACGATTCTGCCTTTTGGCCAGCAGTTCCTCAGCAGGTCTTGATCTGCAATTACTACGACGTCACCAATGCGTACTGGACGTTGTTTCGTGAACCACTTGGTGCGTCGAGAGATGACTGGTACATATTCCTTCACCCATCGATGCCAAAAACGATCGGCGAATTGTTGGGTCAATTGCCAACGTTGCCGCAGATTGACAGTGTCGTTGTATATAGGCTTTGAGCCATCCGACGACCCAATCGGCAAGTGATTGGGAGTAAGAGCCTCATCATCACAGTTCTTCAAAGAAACAAACGTAAGCGGTCGTGCGTTTAGGATGAATTCTACTTCGCTCAAGGCACTCCGTAGGCTTTCATCGCTAAAACTTGTTGAGGGTAGTATCTCATACAGCACAGTCTTCACCAATTTCACAAGCCTTTCCCATGCCCCTCCCATATGGGGGGCGCTTGGTGGGTTAAATCTCCATTTCTCTTGATCGAATGTTGAGACGATACAAGCCATGTTGATATTCTTTAGATTGTCGCAAATGATTTTTTCGGATGCCTTGAAATTGGTGCCGTTGTCCGAGAATATCTCCCATGGGTAGCCGCGTCGTGATACAAAATTTCGTATTGCCATGATACAGGCACGTAAATAGAACGCCCCATCTCTTTTCGCGCCTTCTTCCAACGACGACAACTAAAGGTCCAAAATAGTCGACACCTACATATGTGAAGGGACTCTCGAATGCAGCAATCCTTGCGGCTGGAAGCATTGCCATATGTGGCGGCTGTGGCATGGATGTAGCGTTTTTACATTTTTGACATGCCGCACGTATTCTTTTATCAGTCGGTGTATGAAGTATATACCACGAATTTGGTTAATTACAGACTCATGCATCTGGTGATGGAAATTTTCATGAATCCAGCGCACTATTAAGAAGGTAATATAATGAGAGTGAGGCAGCACTATAAGATCTTCGTGATTACTTAAGTGTTCAGCACGACTTTTGCATCTTATTACGCCATCTGCTTTAGAGTGAAAAGTTTGCTAGATTTTTCAATCGTCTTACCGCGTTCGAGACATCTGATCTCTTCCTGATAATCAATGGATTGGGCATACCTGATAAGAATACATTGAGCTTTTTGAATCATATCAAAGTCAATGGCTGTTTTCCGCTGCCTTGCTAGCACAACCAAGCGTAATCGGTCGACGTATAGCAAAAATGTACCCACAGTTCGATACAGACGTTTCCAGCTGGAAAAATGCTCCACGTTCAGCGTTAGGTTGTTCATAGGTGCCTTTTTCGTATGTAGAACGTAATGTTTAATTTCCGAATATTCGCCCTCCTCTAAGTTCAACTCTTCGCACTGCGGCCAAACTTCGGCGTTTGACATTAGAAATTCCGGGCCCGTAAACCACAACTGGTGCCAATGGCGGGCAGTTACCTTTATAGCTAAATCAGCCGGATTTTGACTCGAAGGAACCCACCGCCATTGGCTCACGTTTGATGCTTCTGGTGGAGGTTTTAGGGTTCATTTGCATCCATCTTAGCACCGTCTTTGAATCCGTCCACCAAAATTTGGACTTTATGCCAATACGCTGCGTGTTGCTTACCATGTTCGCCAGCCTTACACCAACTACCGCCGCCTGCAACTCTAGTCTGGGTATCGATAATGGCTTTAGCGGCGCGACTTTGGATTTGCCAGCCACGAGAGTAACCGTGACATCGTTCCCTTTTGACACACGCAAGTAGCAAACGGCAGCGTGCGGGCTTTCCCCGGCATCGACAAAGGTGTGAAGTTGAACATCTTCGGCGTCTTTCAGCAATAGTGAATAAAATCGAGGTATTTCGACGGCTGTTATTAATGGCATAATGGACTTCCATTGGCTCCATTTGTCGAAAAGGTTGTCGCGCAGCGGGTCGTCCCAGGCGATACCAGAGCGCCATACGTCTTGTAACAAGATCTTTAACCCCACCGTGTAGCAACAAACAAATCCAAGAATGTCGAAGATCGACATTAGAACTTGGAGCGCCTCTCTTTTCGACCCGATGATCGGTTCATTAATGACGTCGCGACGAAGTCTTGCAAATCTACAAATATATTTAAAATTATCCCTTATTGGTCCCAAAACATACCTAGCACTTTCGTGGTTGAGCCCCATTCCTTGACAGATTGAACTGACGTAGGATCTTCTTCGAGCTGATCCACGACATATTTGGAGTTTGAAGACCAGCCACGTATGTTGAAGCCAGCAGCGCCGTGAATTTTTTTGATTTGTAGAGCTAACTCTAGTGCAGATTGTTCATCGTCTCCACAGTCAATAAAGTCATCCACATAGTGGTTTTCCTTCACAGCTTATACGGCGCGAGGAAGCTCGTTTTTAAAACGATCAGCATTTTTGTCACGCATTTAGTGAGCGATAAATGGTGCGCAATTCAATCCGAAATTCAACGCTTGCATGACATAAATACTTGGATGCTGAGCATGCATGTCGGTGTCCCGGATATGCGGATGCGGTGAAACATCTCCGGTATATCACCGCATATAGCTACTCTGCCCACTCTGAAAGCTCATAAAATACTAACAAGAGGGTTAAGCAAGTCTGGGCCACTCAGCAGGAAGTCAGTGAGCGACACCCCGTTCACCTTGGCAGCAGCATTCCACACCAGNATACCAACAAGAGGGTTAAGCAAGTCTGGGCCACTCAGAAGGAAGTCATTGAGCGACACCCCGTTCACCTTGGCAGCAGCATCCCACACCATCCGAAGCTTTCCAGGCTTATTTGGATTAATTACGATGAAAATAGGCAAATACCACGTTTTGTCATTGGGAACAGCAGCCTCAACTCGGGAGAGCTTTTTAGCGTACTCTTTGGAAAGTAGGTTATTGATTTGAACTTGAATGTTAGATTTTAACGTAGGGTCCTAAACAAACTTTTTCTTCAAACACATCAGTCGTTGCAAGGTATAGGCACAGCTATCTGGTAGCGATACAGTTGGGTTACGCCAAGGCAGCCCAATTTCGAAGTGGTGACCGACCTTTTGACATGTGTCGTTCGCAATGCTCACGGCCTTTGCATCTTCTTCCGATAGTAGCTGTGTAGGTTTAGACGACTCTAACGCGAAGAATTCCTTTACGTATGTACGCTTAGTCGATATTCGCCAGTTTGTCTCGAATCACACCCTTGTAACGTCCAACCTAAACGAGTCTTTGACGCTATGGGCTGGAACCAGGTTCCCTCTCTAATTTTGAGAGGAATTGCCAACCTGCAATTGTCCGCACCGATCAACAACGATGGCTTCACGTTTTCGTACGACGCAATCGGCAATCCCGCTAAATATGGATATAGGCGCTCCATCTCGGATGCGTTGATTGACTGCGCTGGGAGATCAAGATCATCGACAGTATGAATATTTTTCAAAATATACTTCTGGCCACTTGTCGCACTCGAAATTTCGATGGCAGCCCTGACAGAATTTTCTTCAATCCGCGTTGTGTTGCCTGTCCACCGCAAACAAAAAGGGTCTCGTTCACCTTCCAAGCCAAGTTCATCGAGGATTCTCTTTTCCATTAGCGTCACAGAAGAGCCTTCATCTAAAAATGCAAATATTTCCAGTACTTTATTGTTTGAATAAATGCGAATAGGAACGATTCTGAAGAGTGGTTGCAATCCTTCGTGACCGCTACTGTGCGTATTTATCTGCACATATGAAAGCTTGTTTGCATTTGTACTTACGGTGTTGGGTTTCTTTTGACTCGTTACTGCGGTTGTTTTGTGCAGTAACTGATGGTGTTTTACCAGCCATCTACACCACATACCTTGTTCAGAAAACATTTGCGCTTATGTGGATTCAAGCATTGGCGGCAGAGGTTGTTTGTCTTCACCTCCTCCCATTTTCGCTGGAGAGTCAAATTTTTAAAAACGTCGCATTGCATTACCTTGTGATCGGAGCCTTTGCAAATTATACACTGCCTGCCCATTGGAGTTGATGGCGGATGCTGAGTGTTTGCATCGATGGTGTGCGTGTTAACCGTAGCATTACTTTTGGGCGGTGCCAACGAGACCACAGTACTGGCTGCTTCGGCTAGATTGTACAACCAGTCGCTGAACTGTTTCACCACCGGAATCTTACTTCCAGTTCAACTTCTGGCCATTGGGGAGCTTGTCAACCAACTCCTTAACAAGCAACGGATTATGCAGGTGCATGTGCATTTGGCATCCTTCCATCGTGGCGCAAATGTTCCTGACGCAGAGTGCAAACTCTATAAGACCTTCCAATTTATCCTTGAGCGCTGGCATAGCACGAGCTTTATTCATGGCGCGTTCAAGGATGTGTTCAGGTCTCCCAAAACACATTCTAAGAGTTTTTATGATTTCGGGCACCATGGATGGCAAAAACAATTTACTTTTGACCATCTCCCGCGCTTTACCTTTAAAGCTCGCTTGCAGTCTAACTAAATTTTCTGCATCGGTAAACCCCGCTACCGTGGAGCTATTCTCGAAACTGCTAATAAACAGCGGCCACTCTTCAGGGTCGCCATTAAAGGTTGGAAGCTGTTTAGGGATAGCCTGCCTTGCGGCCAATTGCCCAGGCGTAGGCCCATTGCTATGTGCGAACATCGAAGCGTTGGATGAGGGCAGCTCGTTTTACTGCGAAAGAATCTTATGCTTGTTTTCTAAATATTGCTGTTGTATTTTCATCTCCCCTTCCAGCCTTTCAAGCTGAAGATTTCGACATATTTCGGAGTTGAACGACATCTGCATACCTTGAGAATTTCGTGCACCTGCATGCGGCACCGATGGGAAAGCTTTTGGCTGATTATACGGTAAGGCAGTTGCGGAGGTAGCGACGTTGGCTATTGCAAATTGCTGTATCGGCGTTGACAAGGGCACCGAGTAGTGCTCCGTAGTTAGCGTCGATAGCTGCTGTCCCTGAACTGATCCACTAGGCCCGAAATTCCAGTTTGCAGAGGCCAAAGTCGTTGATACTGATGTTGGAATACTACCAGCGGTGGCAGTAGAAGTTATTATATTTGTCGTTGTGTTAAGAGGCGGATTGACTCTTGAATGCGATATCTTCGCAGTAGATGGAAACGTTGGTAGAAAATGCACGTGCCGGTTACCTTGCACGGTAGTTGGCGATGACGATGCAGCTGGATGCGCGTTTGTGGTTGATGTATGGTTCTGGCAGCTCTCACAGCTCCAGCTTAAGTCAGCCACATTGCTGCCTACTCCAAGGCAGTTGAAATGGTACCAGGCGTCGCAGGTGTCACATTGGACCATACTCTCGTTGTCTGCTGCGTCACATTTTCAGCAATTTTGACCCGTTGTTTCCTTGTCCATATTGACCCTCGTTGCTAAGATTACCCGGTCTTAATTAAAGTCGATTCGCAGATTTTACTCGAAGACAAAAAAGTTTTAAAGAATTGTTTNAATGTAATTGTAAAAAATACAGGTCAACCTTCCTTGAAAGAAAAAGTTGCATAAACGTTGAGGAGTGGTAATTTTTACACCAGGATTTCTTTACAACTGTTTTAATCTGCACCAAGTAACTTGAATTTCTAGCTGGTCAAAGTGGCCTGACATTGCAGTTAGTTTTAGTAAATTTGTAGTAAATAACAATAGAAGTGCATGATACGGTACATATGTATCTGTACAAGCAAATAATAAGAGAAATTGTNATTTCTAGCTGGTCAAAGTGGCCTGACATTGCAGTTAGTTTTAGTAAATTTGTAGTAAATAACAATAGAAGTGCATGATACGGTACATATGTATCTGTACAAGCAAATAATAAGAGATATTGCATAAACTAAGAGAAATACAATGCCTGTGAGAAGTATAAGGCGAATAGTAAAATAATGGAATAATGATAACATACGCAAATAAGAGGGTGGATGATATTTACTGCTCGGCCGTAGTTTTTGTCGGTAACAGTTCCCTTTTGTTTAGTCTTTTTGTTAATGATGTATTTTATGTGTGTCAGTATGTCCATACCCATGCTTATGCTGACGACTCTCAATTGTATTTGTCTAGCCGTGTTGGTCTTGTTGAGGATATGTGTTGTAAAATAAATAGTGACTTGTCTGCAATTTCGCATTGGGCGCGCAATAATTTTCTTTGCTTAAATGCTGCAAAGTCATATGTGTTACCTGTTAGTAATAGTGAAGTATATGTAGAAGATATTCCAAAACTTTTTGTTGGTAATAGTGTCCTTGAATTTACTAACAAAATTCGAAATTTAGGCTTTCCCCGGCATCGACAAAGGTGCGAAGTTGAACATCTTCGGCGTCTTTCAGCAATGGTGAATAACATCGAGGTATTTCGACGGCTGTTATTAATGGCATAATGGACTTCCATTGGCTCCATTTGTCGAAAAGGTTGTCGCGCAGCGGGTCGTCCCAGGCGATACCAGAGCGCCATACGTCTTGTAACAAGATCTTTAACCCCACCGTGTAGCAACAAACAAATCCAAGAATGTCGAAAATCGACATTAGAACTTGGAGCGCCTCTCTTTTCGTCCCGATGATCGGTTCATTAATGACGTCGCGACGAAGTCTTGCAAATCTACAAATATATTTAAAATTATCCCTTATTGGGTCCCAAAACATACCTAGCACTTTCGTGGTTGAGCCCCATTCCTTGATAGATTGAACTGACGTAGGATCTTCTTCGACCTGATCCACGACATATTTGGAATTTGAAGACCAGCCACGTATGTTGAAGCCAGCAGCGCCGTGAATTTTTTTGATTTGTAGAGCTAACTCTTGTGCAGATTGTTCATCGTCTCCACAGTCAATAAAGTCATCCACATAGTGGTTTTCCTTCACAGCTTATACGGCGCGAGGAAGCTCGTTTTTAAAACGATCAGCATTTTTGTCACGTATGTAGTGAGCGATAAATGGTGCGCAATTCAATCCGAAAGTCAACGCTTGCATGACATAAATACTTGGATGCTGGGGATCATCATCTTCATCGCACCACAAAAATCGCTGAGCATGCATGTCGGTGTCCCGGATATGCGGATGCGGTGAAACATCTCCGCTATATCACCGCATATAGCTATTCTGCCCACTCTGAAAGCTCATAAAATACCAACAAGAGGGTTAAGCAAGTCTGGGCCACTCAGCAGGAAGTCATTGAGCGACACCCCGTTCACCTTGGCAGCAGCATCCCACACCATCCGAAGCTTTCCAGGCTTATTTGGATTAATTACGATGAAAATAGGCAAATACCACGTTTTGTCATTGGGAACAGCAGCCTCAACTCGGGAGAGCTTTTTAGCGTACTCTTTGGAAAGTAGATTATTGATCTGAACTTGAATGTTAGGTTTTAACATAGGGTCCTTAACAAACTTTTTCTTCAAACACATCAGTCGTTGCAAGGTATAGGCACAGCTATCTGGTAGCGATACAGTTGGGTTACGCCAAGGCAGCCCAATTTCGAAGTGGTGACCGACCTTTTGACATGTGTCGTTCGCAATGCTCACGGCCTTTGCATCTTCTTCCGATAGTAGCTGTGTAGGTTTAGACGACTCTAACGCGAAGAATTCCTTTACGTATGTACGCTTAGTCGATATTCGCCAGTTTGTCTCGAATCACACCCTTGTAACGTCCAACCTAAACGAGTCTTTGACGCTATGGGCTGGAACCAGGTTCCCTCTCTAATTTTGAGAGGAATTGCCAACCTGCAATTGTCCGCACCGATCAACAACGATGGCTTCACGTTTTCGTACGACGCAATCGGCAATCCCGCTAAATATGGATATAGGCGCTCCATCTCGGATGCGTTGATTGACTGCGCTGGGAGATCAAGATCATCGACAGTATGAATATTTTTCAAAATATACTTCTGGCCACTTGTCGCACTCGAAATTTCGATGGCAGCCCTGACAGAATTTTCTTCAATCCGCGTTGTGTTGCCTGTCCACCGCAAACAAAAAGGGTCTCGTTCACCTTCCAAGCCAAGTTCATCGAGGATTCTCTTTTCCATTAGCGTCACAGAAGAGCCTTCATCTAAAAATGCAAATATTTCCAGTACTTTATTGTTTGAATAAATGCGAATAGGAACGATTCTGAAGAGTGGTTGCAATCCTTCGTGACCGCTACTGTGCGTATTTATCTGCACATCTGAAAGCTTGTTTGCATTTGTACTTACGGTGTTGGGTTTCTTTTGACTCGTTACTGCGGTTGTTTTGTGCAGTAACTTATGGTGTTTTACCAGCCATCTACACCACATACCTTGTTCAGAAAACATTTGCGCTTATGTGGATTCAAGCATTGGCGGCAGAGGTTGTTTGTCTTCACCTCCTCCCATTTTCGCTGGAGAGTCAAATTTTTAAAAACGTCGCATTGCATTACCTTGTGATCGGAGCCTTTGCAAATTATACACTGCCTGCCCATTGGAGTTGATGGCGGATGCTGAGTGTTTGCATCGATGGTGTGCGTGTTAACCGTAGCATTACTTTTGGGCGGTGCCAACGAGACCACAGTACTGGCTGCTTCGGCTAGATTATACAACCAGTCGCTGAACTGTTTCACTACCGGAATCTTATCGTGTTTCGGGTGCAGTTCAACTTCTGGCCATTGGGGAGCTTGTCAACCAACTCCTTAACAAGCAGCGGATTATGCAGGTGCATGTGCATTTGGCATCCTTCCATCGTGGCGCAAATGTTCCTGACGCAGAGTGCAAACTCTATAAGACCTTCCAATTTATCCTTGAGCGCTGGCATAGCACGAGCTTTATTCATGGCGCGTTCAAGGATGTGTTCAGGTCTCCCAAAACACATTCTAAGAGTTTTTATGATTTCGGGCACCATGGATGGCAAAAACAATTTACTTTTGACCATCTCCCGCGCTTTACCTTTAAGGCTCGCTTGCAATCTAATTAAATTTTCTGCATCGGTATACCCCGCAACCATGGAGCTGTTCTCGAAACTGCTAATAAACAGCGGCCACTCTTCAGGGTCGCCATTAAAGGTTGGAAGCTGTTTAGGGATAGCCTGCCTTGCGGCCATTTGCCAGGCGTAGGCCCATTGCTATGTGCGAACATCGAAGCGTTGGATGAGAGCAGCTCGTTTTACTGCGAATGAATCTTATGCTTGTTTTCTAAATATTGCTGTTGTATTTTCATCTCCTCTTCCAGCCTTTCAAGCTGAAGATTTCAGCATATTTCGGAGTTGAATNGAAAGCTTTTGGCTGATTATACGGTAAGTCAGTTGCGGAGGTAGCGACGTTGGCTATTGCAAATTGCTGTATCGGCGTTGACAAGGGCACGGGGTAGTGCTCCGTAGTTAGCGTCGATAGCTGCTGTCCCTGAACTGATTCACTAGGCCCGAAATTCCAGTTTGCAGAGGCCAAAGTCGTTGATACTGATGTTGGAATACTACCAGCGGTGGCAGTAGAAGTTATTATATTTGTCGTTTTGTTAAGAGGCAGATTGACTCTTGAATGCGATATCTTCGCAGTAGATGGAAACGTTGGTAGAAAATGCATGTGCCGGTTACCTTGCACGGTAGCTGGCGATGACGATGCAGCTGGATGCGCGTTTGTGGTTGATANAGCTGCTGTCCCTGAACTGATTCACTAGGCCCGAAATTCCAGTTTGCAGAGGCCAAAGTCGTTGATACTGATGTTGGAATACTACCAGCGGTGGCAGTAGAAGTTATTATATTTGTCGTTTTGTTAAGAGGCAGATTGACTCTTGAATGCGATATCTTCGCAGTAGATGGAAACGTTGGTAGAAAATGCATGTGCCGGTTACCTTGCACGGTAGCTGGCGATGACGATGCAGCTGGATGCGCGTTTGTGGTTGATATATGGTTCTGGCAGCTCTCACAGCTCCAGCTTAAGTCAGCCACATTGCTGCCTACTCCAACGCAGTTGAAATGGTACCAGGCGTCGCAGGTGT
>NW_016162400.1:0-1176 GCF_001687245.7 Rhagoletis zephyria | reverse complement strand
GACATTGCAGTTAGTTTTAGTAAATTTGTAGTAAATAACAATAGAAGTGCATGATACGGTACATATGTATCTGTACAAGCAAATAATAAGAGATATTGCATAAACTAAGAGAAATACAATGCCTGTGAGAAGTATAAGGCGAATAGTAAAATAATGGAATAATGATAACATACGCAAATAAGAGGGTGGATGATATTTACTGCTCGGCCGTAGTTTTTGTCGGTAACAGTTCCCTTTTGTTTAGTCTTTTTGTTAATGATGTATCTTATGTGTGTCAGTATGTCCATATCCCTGCTTATGGAAGTCGGAAGTCTTGCAAATCTACAAATATATCTAAAATTATCCCTTATTGGGTCCAAAACGNGTGCCGGTTACCTTGCACGGTAGTTGGCGATGACGATGCAGCTGGATGCGCGTTTGTGGTTGATGTATGGTTCTGGCAGCTCTCACAGCTCCAGCTTAAGTCAGCCACATTGCTGCCTACTCCAAGGCAGTTGAAATGGTACCAGGCGTCGCAGGTGTGACACTGGACCATACTCTCGTANGAATTTACTAACGAAATTCGAAATTTAGGCTTTCCCCGGCATCGACAAAGGTGTGAAGTTGAACATCTTTGGCGTCTTTCAGCAATAGTGAATAAAATCGAGGTATTTCGTCGGCTGTTATTAATGGCCTAATGGACTTCCATTGGCTCCATTTGTCGAAAAAGTTGTCGCGCAGCGGGTCGTTCCAGGCGATACCAGAGCGCCATACGTCTTGTAAACAAATCCAAGAATGTCGAAGATCGACATTAGAACTTGGAGCGCCTCTCTTTTCGTCCCGATGATCGGTTCATTAATGACGTCGCGACGAAGTCTTGCAAATCTACAAATATATTTAAAATTATCCCTTATTGGGTCCCAAAACATACCTAGCACTTTCGTGGTTGAGCCCCATTCCTTGATAGATTGAACTGACGTAGGATCTTCTTCGACCTGATCCACGACATATTTGGAATTTGAAGACCAGCCACGTATGTTGAAGCCAGCAGCGCCGTGAATTTTTTTGATTTGTAGAGCTAACTCTAGTGCAGATTGTTCATCGTCTCCACAGTCAATAAAGTCATCCACAAAGTGGTTTTCCTTCAAAGCTTATACGGCGCGAGGAAGCTCGTTTTTAAAACGATCAGCATTTTTG
>NW_016162399.1:0-43379 GCF_001687245.7 Rhagoletis zephyria | reverse complement strand
CGTAAGGGTACGATTTTTGTCTAAAGATCGTGCCTTACGAATATAGAAAGTGAAAGTTGGCTTTCTGACTGAATGTTCTTTACCGATTTGATGGTAACGGAGAACGGTTATTAATTCATCGGAATATGTTTTTTTTATGTATGTATGTTATCGCATAACTTTTGATCACGTTGCCCGACTTCTATTTTTTTAAAGGAAAGGTGCTACCTCACAGGTAGTCCCATATTAATTTGGTTTAAATCCGATCATCGGATCATGAATAAATTAACGATAATCTTAAATTTTTATATGAGAATTTAAGTCGGTTTTGTTTTTTGCTTAAAAATTACTTTTTTAAATACCTAAATACATACATATGGATGTACAAAAACTGATTTATAAAAATTTTCATTAATTTTAATATTTTAAGACAATCTGTATTTTCTGTTTTCAATTTAATAATTATTCTCTTTATCTATGCGTTCTCCCTTCGTGCGACGGGTAAGGGCTTACGGCCAATGACATGCCCATGTTAAAATAATGCCTTCTTGAAGCGAAAGGGTAAGCGACTCCCATCGCCTAATTCGATTCCACTTTAATTTCTGTGGTAATCGTATTTTTGCTGGGCGTAAGTGAATCGGCTTGTGCAGTACACTGGCATGCACATATAAAGTTTAATATCTGTAAAAGTAATGGTGTCCTCTACAATTTAAAAACAAATATATACTTTTCCCCGTGATGACTTATAGATTTGTAAATATGTATGTACGTGTATGAATATGATTCATCTAAACGCCTCCTTCTATATCCGTTCTTCCTACAACATTGAACTTTTTTCCTGAAATTAAATTTGTTGCGCCTGATAGCCATAACAACAATGACCTTAGTCAGAACGGCACGCACAAGCAATTGTTCCTGCAATTATTTTAATAGGTTATTTAAAAGGAGCAATTTATTTTAAATACGTGCATACTCATATGTACATATATGTAGGTATATATGTGTGTATGTGGATCTTTTAAAGTCGCAAAATTCTATTAAAAATTATCCCCGCTTTCACAGCTTAATGATGCAATTTAAACTTTCTTTATATTGTTCGCCTAAAACGATAAAAATTGAGTGAATAAATGATTTTTCATGATATACCCATTAGAATTGGTTTCAGTTGAATTTGAGGGGAAAAAATAATTAATAGGAAACAAATTCGTTACAAATTGCTTCATAAATATTACACTACTCTTTTTGTTAGCATCAGGGCCTTATAGATATTAGTACGCTGCATTTAAGTGAATACAAGTAAGAGCTCAAGGAAGTACCTGAATGGGTACCAATAAGAAAGATTTAACCAAATTGTTTAAAATAGTATTAGGTGCCGCCACAAAACTTAATTCCTTTTGTTAAGCAGTAAACACAAGCACATATTTTCCGATTTGATTGAAAACCATTTTTTTTTAGCCTTTTTACTGCCAACCTCAAAAAAATCCTAGCCGTGTTCACTCCGAAAAGAAAATCGGAAGCTCTCAAATTTTAATGTCTAGGAAGCTGACGTGAACTCACATCAAACTGAATAGTTCGGCAGAGGAAGTGTGAGTTACGAGCGCTGATGTACATGATTACGGAATCTAAATTCAGTTTTTGATTGATGTGATGGATTTCATCGACTTATGAAAAAAAAATAAAAATATTAGTCACGACTTTTTCCATTTCAGTTACGATGTTTTTACGTTTTTTTGCACTTCAGGTGACGATATCGTTGCCTTAATATAGAAAGGCCCTATCTCACATCGTCGCTGAAATACACAAAGCCGTAACTAACTAAAATCTTTTATTGCATAAAACGATTTGGGGCCACATAATGCGATCAAATGCATCATAATCAATTAAAACGTAAATTTTCGATTTTTAGTTAGTTACGGCTTTTTGTATATCAGCGACGATGTCAGATAGGGCCTTTCTATATTAAGGTAGCGATATGTATGTTTCTGCAATTGTATAAAGCTAACAAATTTCCAATTAGTTTTTCCATACTCATAGTTTAGAAAAATGATGGTAAAATTTGAAAGGAGATACCACCACACTTTCACGTACTTGCGCGCGCAATTTTGGTGCTAGTAATAAGTAGCTAATAAACACAAAAAACCATTCATATATGGAACGTTCCATACCAAACTGGACGAGGTCACCTTTCATGTGTTTGATTTCTTTCAAACTTTTAGGGTTGACGGCTTAATATAAATAACAAATCAATATGAAATTTGAGCTTGATTAATACGTTTTTAAAAACTTTACAGCACAAAGACATAAACAAATCGATTTAATAGTTTTCACACATACACACATCAAAATTCTCTATAAAAAGAAATATTTTCTAATATTTTTTTTCTTGAATAATTTTTGACATACAAAATTTTTTGTTAAAAAAATAAGTTTTTAAAAATATGCCATCTCAAAAAAAATTAAAAAAAAATCACAATGGTAGCTCTGATTATTGCGCAATATTTAAGTATAGTATTACAATGTGCACTCTACAATAATTTGAGTTATGCATTTTTTTTTACAACGAAGTTGGGTAAAATGACTACATTACAAATTTACAATTTTAGAATTTTGTTGACTAAGCAGTTTTGCAGCCCATTCAATTTTAATTTTTTTTTAAATTTTCTTTGAAAACGGTTTTTCGCACTTTCTTCCATAAGAAAAAAGTACAAAATGTATTGGGCTACAAAACTGCATACTCAAAAAAAAATCTAAAAAAAAATTTTTAAATTTGTAATGTACTCATTTTACTCAACTTTGGGGTAAAAAAAATGCATAACCCAAATTATTGTACATAGAGTGCACCCCGTAATACTCTACTTATAGATAGCGCGATTCCCAGAGCGAAATTTTTTTTATTTTCTTTGAGAGGGCATATTTTCAAAAACTATTTTTTTTTATAAAAAAAAATTGAAAATTATTATTTTTTCATAGAGAAGTTTGATGGGTGTATGTGTGATTTTTTTTTAATTTTTCTCGCCCTGTGCTCCAGATATTTGGGAAACTATTAAATCGATTTATTTTTTTGTTGTAGGTTTTTAAAAATGTATTAATCACGCTCAAATTTCGTGTTTATTTATTTTTTATCCTTGTCAATCAACCTTAAAAATTTGAAGCAAATCAAAAATATGAAGTGTGAACCCCGTCCATTTTGGTATGGAACGCCCCATATACATATGTGCGTATGTATATGGGTGTGTGTACCTTGAGTATGCGTGTTAACACACGAAATTGCATTTAATAAATAACTAAGCAGTTACCAATACATTCACTTAAATAAACATTTATACATAAGGAGTACTTAGAAAACTCATTTAAAAACATACACACATGGGTCCTTTTATACGAACGTTCACATATATTTATTTGTATAGGCATATATCTGAACGTAGAAGGCCGAACGACAAAATGCTAACTTAAAACAAGTAAGAAAGTCTAAGTTCGGGCGGAGCCGAACATTAAATACCCGGCGCAAGTATTAGATATATGTTTTTTCACCCTTCCGAAACCTTCCGCTAGATGGTAAGCCGAGGTGTATCAATTTTGAGTAAATTAGCGTCCTTCAATTTCGAAGTATTGAAGTTTCAAGCATTTCTTAAATTTACCGATATATGAGTATCGGCCGTTATTTTAGTCCGATTTCAATAATTTTCAACGTTTTGCTTACACGTGGCAAGTACAATAACCATACCGAGTTTGGTACAAATTGGTAGAACGGTTACCGATATACTTATATGTGATCATAAGTGGGCGGTGCCACGCCCATTTTCCAAAATTTTACCATAAACGTATTTCTTGGTAAAGAATTGTTGCAAGCATCAATTTTGAATAAATTAGCTTCAATATTTAATGATTTATCGAAGATTATGTATTTCTCTAAATTACCGTTATATGGGATGTGGGCGTGGTTATTGTCCGATTTTAAAAAGTTTCGGCGGTTTTTTATGCTGTACCAAGGCCAACAACTGTGCCAAGTTTGGAAGAAATTGGTGCAGCGGTTACCAAGATATACACATGTAACCATAAGTGGGCGTGGCTACGCCCATTTTCCAAAAATTTATAATATTCTTATTTTTCGTCTGAAAATTATTGTAAATATCAATTTTGAGTGAATTATCTTCAGTAGTTACTAAAATATCGCAGTTTTCGTATTTCTGGAAATTACCGTTATATGGGAAGTGGGCGTGGTTAAAGTCCGATTTCGCCCATTTTCAATACCAACCTACCTTGGATTAAGGGAAACCTACATACCAAATTTCGTTGAGATATCTCAATTTTTGCTCGAGTTATCGTGTACACGGACAGACGGACAGACGGACAGACGGACAGACGGACGGACAGACAGACATGGCTTAATCGATTTCTTTTTTCATCCTGATCATTTATGTATACATTTGTCTATATCTATCTCGATTCGTTTTGGCTGTTACAAACAACCGTTATGTGAACAAAATTAATATACCCTTGTGCACAAGTGCGCTCGGGTATAAAAATTACACTTAACTACTGCACATGTGTTTACATTCCACTTCAATGCGCGCGTGCATTTTCTATCTTTACAAAATCTTGCATGATACTTAGGTTGTCACCAAGCTCATTCGAGGCAGAAGCAAACGAGAACCTAATTCATTATAATGAGCCTGCCGTCTAGCTTCAATACTGAGACTAGGAATTTTTTTTTTCCAGAAAGTACATATGTACATTTACTTACGCCTAAACAGGGTGATCCAAATTTAATTAATTTGTTCGCACTTGGTTAATTACACGGTGTTACAAAATAAAAAAAAAATTGCACGAGCTTTTTAAGTGACCAGGCACAGGTCGCAGAGCTGGCCGATTAATTCACGAAACTATTTTCAACGTTTTTCTAACACCCTCAAATTCCCCACATGTTCTTAAAAAACGATTTTCGTAATTTTTTACCAATGTTAAATTTTTATATGGCTTTGAAAGAATAATATTTGTACTGTTTAAAAGAGTAAAAGCTTTTGTGAGCACAATGTAAATAATAGGAAAATTTTTGGAATAAATCTACAATTTAGACCAATTTTTATTATTTTTTCCACTTCTAAAAACCACATTTTTTGCCAAAATATCAAAAGAAAATAGGCTCTTTTAGTCATTGCTACAGACAATTTTCAGACAAACTAGACATACATATATCCCCATGGTATACATATATATGTACATATATACATGTCCCTACATATACAATATGGGTACGTATGGTACTCATGTGCAGCAAGAATGTGTCGTTCTATGCATTTTAGTGCAGCTGAAAGCACGTTTTAGACACTCTACGTCATCCATCTTCCACTCGAAAGTGTCTGAGTCATTCACTCAACCATACAATACGGACAATGGCTTGCAGTATTCTAATCTGGGGTGGTATTACATGGACATGCTTGTTGCAACACATACGTACATACGTGAGTATACATATATGCACTTAAACACCACAGACCTCAAACCGCAGTAAACCTCAAACCACTGCACACCTTAAACTATGCCCATTACGCAACACGAGCTCACTATGAATTGCAAATTCTTCAATTGACTCACAAACGAACAGGCTTGAAATTGAAATTCCAGCACATGTTTTTGCTTTTTTCTCACTTTGCGCAATGCAACTTTAACAAAAGGATGTATGTAGGTCAAAGTGCAGGTAGCACAAAAGTTATGCACCTCAATGGGTGTTTGAGTAGTTTTCGCTTGTATGTATGTATGTGTGTATGTAAATGGATGGGGTCCCTACAAGACATTGCTGAGCACTTTAGGCAAAAATTCTCACACATTTACACTTTTGTTTTTGTAGTACGGCATAAATGAGTAGTTTGACTATTAGTACTGAGGACTTTCTGATGACAACATTGAGGGGAAAGTACTCAATTTTTCCCCATGGCCTGAACGAAAATGAGGACTTTGATAAGCACTTTTGTGATTAGGGATAATGATAATATGAGTACTCATATGATACTCAGCTGCCTTGTAGGGGTAGTGTAACTGCATTGATGTGTGACGAACACGAGCACCACATTGACCTTAACGCATACAACTACGATCGAGGTAGCTACAGGCAGCTTGAAAGAATCAGCGCAATACAGACAGACGAAAGCAATTATTCACATTTCATTCTAAGATTGCTTACGTTGGCGTGCTTTGGTGGGAATCAAAGTGCTAGAATATTACGAATTTCTCTTTTGGTATTTGAATATGAGATTGGCAGCGACGGCAACAAAAGCAGCGATGAAATAAATAAGAAAGCAAGGAAAATTAATTTTGTTTGTGATTTTGCTTCGTGGAACAAAGATTCGATCTTAGTTGCTTCCGCGAGAAAAGTTCAAAAGTTCTGTAGAATTTTTGGAAGAGGCCAACCATACGGAAAATGAAATATAGTGACGTGTATCGACAAGTGGACAATAAAGAAATTGTGAACAGGTCCTTCAAGCGAACATCCATAGGTAGGCAGAATGCAAGGCAGTCGGAGAACCTATTGAAATCGCTAGGTTTAATAGATCCCTTGGTGTGTAGGTTTGTAGGACGAAACAAGAAATTTATTCGTAAAATAGCCAATACCCGCTTGCTTTGCGGCGCCTTGAAACACCTCCAAAGCATTAGCAGCATTTTGGAAATGGAAACAGGTCTTTGGCGAAACGTGGGATCTGTCACCAAACGGAATCCTCTGAATTTATACAGTTATGGTCAGACTGATAATCAGTTATGCGGCAGTGGTATGGTGGAGAAGACTCTCAATCAACAGCGCGGGAAATCTACTTCCTAACTTCAAAGAACTGTGGCCGTGTGCTGTACGGGAGCTTTCTCTACACAACCTGGTGCTGCTCTTGATGCGCTGCTGTACTTACCGTCACTTTTTGTCTTCATACGTTGGGAAGTCTTAAAGCTCACCTGCAGACTAAAAAGAAACGGATGTTGGTATACCACTGAGTGGGGTGAGGCGGAAATCCATGGCAGCAGAGATCTGAGTACTTTTCAATGCAACAGGATAGTACACCACCATTACCTTTGTTGAAAAGATTATATAAAGTTGAAATCCCTGAGGCTGAATGTTGTTTGAATACTAGCACTGAACCCGGACTCGAACATTGTCGAATCTTCACTGATGGCTCCAAAACTGACACTGGGTCAGGATCTGGTTTCTTCAGCGAAGTTAATAATTATATGCTTCAATTTTCTCTTGGGGAGTATGCTCCGGTCTGAAAGGTGGAGGGATTTGCACTCCTCAAGGCCATGTACTACGTAATGGAAAATAGGTGGAGGGGAAGGAGTTTACGTGTATGCAGTGACAGCCAAGCTGCACTTAAAGCATTGGCCAGTCCTCTAACTACTTCCAAATTAGTTTAGTAATCCAAGTTTAGACTAAAGTATGATGACAAGCATAAAGAGCTAAATTTGCTCTGGATATCTGACCATTTGGCCAGAACTGGCTCAGACCAGGAATTTCTTAGTCCGCAGCCAGATATAGCACTCCCAACTCCGGAAATTAAATTGACTAGCAGGCATCAGGTGGGTAAAACTCATGTTGCCTTCAGTATCAGAAGGTCTATCTAGTCTGTTGCTCCCACTGAGCAGACAGGACTGCAGACATAGGGCGCGTTCAGAAATGCATCAAGCCAAAGCATCAGTTCTTTTATTTCTAAACTACAATTGATGGAAAGGTCAAATATGCGCAACCACGGTTAAAAGCCGAATTGGAAGTTAGTTGCGCAAATAAGACATTTCCATCAATTATAGTTTAGATATAAAAGACTCTGATGCTTTGGCTTGATGCATTTCTGAACGCACCCATACTTGCTGGACCGCTGATTGGTCACTTAACGTGGCACAAACACCTGTGTAACAATTATTCGTCGCTACACTGTAAATTCCCCATTAGATAAGCACATCTATCTGCACATGGTTTGAGTAACTGGCGCATCTTCGCAAACCGTTGAGAGGAACAAGGACAAAATGTTCGTATTGAAGTTTTTTCTTGGTTATTTCTTTTATTCTATGTTTTAGTATACTGCCAGTAAGTGTGAAGAACGACATTAAACTATAAATTTGAACAAATATTCCAATTCTGCAATTTACATTGCCCCATAAATATCTCTAATTTACTCGTATGTACTTCATATTTTCGTTCAAACAAAGAAGTGTCCTTTCCTCTTCCCTTAACCCTTAATTAGGCGCATAAAGAAAATCAAACAACTAGTCGCATTGGGTCCCGAGTGACCCCAACAAAAGTGCTGAAAAAAGAATTTTAAAAATAAAAATAAAAACGAAGGTTGTTTTATCATATATATTAAATTACTTTATAATCGTTTACTTAAAAAATAAACATGTAATTTCGACTTCAAGTTTAAACAAAAAAAATAAAAATTTAAGTCCGCCAAAAAATGTTACGTTAGTGGTCGCATGGGGTCGAGACTTTAGAGCGTAGCGCCACATGCAAACACGCCGAAAGAGCGCGGGTACGTTCCAAGGACTCCAAAACATTTTTTTTCTAACTTGAAATGGCATTGACCCCATGCGCCCAATTAAGGGTTAATATAACAACAGACCAAGAAAGTTAGCCACATTACTTACGCGTGTTCACCTAGCTCTGTCAAAGCCTTTTGTTCAAATATTAATCAATATTGATTGCTTAATGTCAGCCTAACAATAAATGGTTGACCATCAGAATTTCAGAACATGTTCGAAAGCCATAAATAAACCACAATTTTATACAAATGGATGAGCATACACATGCTATATAAATATGTATGTATTTACATGTAAATGTGTACAAAACTTAAAAGCATGCGTAGGTTTTGGCCTCCAAATCGTCAAGTGACTCGTAAGTTTTATTTCATAGTAAATTTGTTCGTGACCCAACATACAGCAATTAAACTCTTCCTATTGTTCTCTTTAGAAATAAAAAAGGATGGCATAATTTAAAATGCAGCGATTTAGCAAAACTTTTCAGTGGGTGGTTGAAAATTTTTGTGTTTAGTTTCAATGAGCAATGTAAATAAAAATCTACCAAGTATAAAATTGCCATGTCAACTCAAATACGAGAAGTAGTGCTAAAAACTCAGGATTAGCAAAGGACAGTTTATAATGAACGGTGGTTTAATGCAAGCGCACCACTTTGTTGACATCAAAAACTACCTATAGTGGAGATAAGGTGGCGCTACTTTAAGCATTTTTGGCTTTATAGAGTAATCAATTTTTCATATTTTTATCCTTTACTTTGTAGATTTAAAACAAATCATTGGGATAAATTTTTTTCTGTTACTGAGATAAATATGAAAGCAAACAATTGCGAAATGCACTTGTTTATATACCTTCTTCAGGTCATAAAGTGCTTCGACAATCTATGCAAGTCCCGTGGGGATTGGAGTACAAGGTGGTTTTAAAGAAGCTAGAAACTTCATTGAGGCCACAGATTACTTGTCCCGAAAAGGTAGGTGGAAGTTTCGCAAGAGAAAAATTCCGCAAGCAGAAAGTGTATTTTTTCTGAAGATATCGTAGAAGAAGTTATCAACCCGGCAGATTGTTTTATTGACCGAAAATCCTGAGGTGTTGATTCCATTCCTAACCATATGCATAAACTTATCTCGAAGGCGAATCCGGAAGTATATATATACATACGTATACGTTCGTCCGTTAAACGAGTGCTCTGCGGAAGGTGTGTTTAATGGTATAAGGAGGCAACAGCATTTAGTCCTCCTACACAGGGTTGTAAAACCACCGAGAGATCATTCAGCATATCGCCCTGTAAGTATGCGAGACATTACGTGAAAATTACTGCAGCGAATAATAAACAACAAACTAGTTTCACCAATCGAGGCAGTTGAGTGACTATCAGTTGTGAGTTTGGAAATTGGAAATGCCAAATGAAGCCAAGTTTTCTCCACCTGGTCTTTTCAATGCAGAGGAGGCCTTTCTCTTCCTCTGTTACCAGTATCGTAACTGTAGCCGGCATCCTTTTTCCCTGCAGCTTCTTGATACTCCTCATTGTACCAGTTGTTCTTTCGCGCTCGCTGAAATCCGACTACTTCTCCGGCGGCGGTAGCTAATGAGCGGGGAATGTGCTTCCACTACTTGCGTATCTCGGTTTGTTGAAGAGTGCTCTCAGAGCACAGGTGTGAGAGTCGAGTGGGGAATAAATTGATCGTCTATTGTGATTTCAGCTTTTCGACTTTAAGCTTTCATTTCATTGTCGAGAGCTAAATTTTTTCTGCACAGAGGCGGGTGTGTATTTCGGCTTCGACAAGATAGTAGTCCGAGTCGATATTTGATCCTCAAAGTGTACGTACTTCTAAAACACTGGAAGCATGCCTTCCGTCTATCCCAACATGATCGAGTTGGTTTCTTGTTTTTCGATCTGGAGAAAGCCAAATACCTTGATTGATCGTTTTATGCTGGAACCTAGTGCTACATAATACCATGAAGTCGATAACCTCAGTCCGTTATCGAACATTTCGTCGTGAAGGATTAATTTTCAATGGCGCCAACAATCCGTTCTTTTCCCAGCTTGGAACTGAAATCGCCGAGCACGATTATAATATCGTTTCGGGGAAGCGCTCATATATACGCTCCAAGCGCTCACATAAGAGATTCTCGGACGTCTCCTCCTTCTATTCCGTCGCGGTATGGGCGCAGATGACAGAGATGTTGAAGAACGCCAGTACTCGGCGACAGAGTCTCTCTCCCATCACAAATCCCACACTGAATTTGTGCTACGATACATGGCAGCTGTGGTTGACGTCGCAAGACTCCACGCTTCCCTTTCCTTGCCCTTTCTATCGCATTTCTTGGATAGCGATGATGTCAGCCTTTCTATTCCCGTGGACATCAAACAGCCGGACAGAGGCACCTTCCTCATTAAGAGTCTAGGTATTCCGGGTGCATACCCTCAAATTATAGTATTTTATATGTTTGCTGTGGTTCTCATCAAGAGGGGAGGGGTCTCATCCAAGGCATGTTTGCATCTTAATTGGGCGGGGTTGTAACATGGCTAATAGACCGCAACCGTTTAGCGGAAGAACTAGCTAGCGGTTGCTACAAGGACCGACTCAAACGGAGCAGGAGTGAGTTTTTAATGCGATAAGCCGCACTTATTGGCTTTCAATTTGTGTACCACCTCTTCAAAAAAAGAGGCGTTGAACTTCCTATGTTCGCGTTTTACTACTAAATAAACCTTCCGAGCTTTTTATTTCCTCCAAATTTTTGTATGGTCATGTTTTTAAAGCTCTTCTCGATGGACGGCATTCCTCTTATGCTGTAGCTGAAGTAAGTATCTGGGAATGATCTTGGAACACAAGATATACTAGAAGCCAAATATCGAGAAAGTGGTAAAGACTATTCGGCAGCTTTATACTTAGTCCGGTCAATTTAGACATTCGAGGTAACAAAAATTCCCACCCAGCTGAAAATTGGTAGGATTGTTCAAAACACCATCATAACATAAACATCCTCATCGATCCGATACCTGGAAAAAAAGTTACTCGGGGTCAAAGGTTACAAATTTTCAGCAAAACGGTAAGTTTATCATAAAATTAGTTTAAACAAAAATTGTAGTTCATATAATTATCTATAACAAATGTAATAATATAATATAATATAAGTACAACAAAGGTGGCGTGGAAACGTGTGCATATTATGACCATTACAACTCTTCCAACTTTTTGAATTGTTATATCTCGGAAACGGTGGCTCTTAGGACAAAAACTTTTTAGACTTTTGTTATAGATAATTCTAATCTGATCTACAATTTTTGTCTAAACTAATTTTATGATAAACTTATCGTTTTGCTGAAAATCGCGAAAACCCCGTTCTTGTGACCTTTGACCCCGAGTAACTTTTTTCCAGGTATCGGATCGATGAGGACTTTCTCGATTTCATTTATGATGGTGTTTTTAACAATCCTACCAAGTTTCAGCTGGGTGGGAATTTTTGTAACTTCACTCCTATTTTTGGTCTAATTTGACCGGACTAACTATTTCCAATGATCTATTCAAAAGTGCCACCAACTTTTTGAATGTGGTTCTGTATTATGGTATTACTGTTTCGTAAACCATACTATTTACATTAATAAACAGCTGCGAAGAGTGCAACGAATTGCATTTATTGGAATCAATGAACTAATTCTTGGATGAATTTAAGTTGGATGGAAAACAAGGACAGTACAGGCTGCGATTTAGATACCTTAACATATTCACTCAAAGTAAGATGCAATTAAAATCCTGGTCTTTAGAGAAGACGCTCGAAAATAGTCAGTGAAACCCCCCTTAAGCGCATCGAAAGGCTTTACTACTTTTAACGGTCATATTAGTACTAAGCTACAGCAATAATGCAAGAAACTGTATAAGCATTTGAAAGACCGGAAATAAAAAATGGCTAGGTTCTTTTGTGCTCGATTCATTTGGGGGCAGTCTAAGGCGCTCTTAAAGCTAAACAAAACATAGTTCTCGCTACTGGCGGAACTCTAACTGGTTGTCCGATTGCAATCTACTGAGTAATGCTTAACGTCGCCCTATGCTGTTATGGGCTGTTTTTGGCAATGTTGAGGTGGAATCATCTCAAAACTTTAGGTATTACGATTACGATTTCGATTACAACAACATCTGCGGATACGAAAATAATCCATTGATACGGAAAGTGGAGCAAGTATTGGAAGTATATTGGCTTTGGTTCAAGCTGTGAAATTTTTGTTAAAATTAGAGGAAAATTGAGTTCACATCCCACAACATGGTACTCTAATATCTTTTGTGTTCCCATTCTTCCTGATTTTTGTCTTTAATTTGTGGGAAAAAAAGGCTCAAATACAAAACAATTTATAAAACAAAAATGTTTTTAAAATATTTAATACCTTTTCCAGTTTTAGCTTGGAAACTTGTTACGCGTTCTTTTATTTTTTTTTTCTCCTAATTCCATTAGCGCTTATGCATGAATAATGAGTACATCGTCTAACTCCTTTTCCACATTAAAATTGCGCAGCAGCAATAAATTTATTTGTTGTTCAACAAAGCTACCGACGAACTTTACAAATTGCCTTGCATTGGCCGCCCTTTAAAACACATACTTTCATAAATCAGAAAATTAAAACTTTAGCGGCGCTAAAGCGCTTCAAAATATTTCCACTGCACTTACAGCCAACAATTAAAAATGTAAAAACGTCGAATTTTAAATAGCCATTTTTTGCGAACAGAAGTGGGGAATAAATTTTGTGATTCCGAGATAAGTGTGTACTCACGAAATTGACTACAAGGCTGTTAAATTCGGAAATGCATAAATTACGCCAACTTGAAAAGGTAAAAACTGACATAAATTCCTCAATCATAAATGGCTTACAAAAATTTACATTTCATTTGGCAAATTAGTTTCGTTTCGCTCTCGTAAATCTCTGTAAGTTCAGTGCCATGCACTGTTGCGGAATGTCAATCAATTTCTATTATTGCTTTCTTATTGCTGCACGAATGAGCTAAAAGTTTATTACAAAACTTTATACGAAAAAAACGATGCTAAATAACATGTGTATAACCTTAGGTGCCTAATACGATGTTTACATGAGGCGATTTGGCAGGCAACTCTTAGTTGAAAGCAGCAATCGCCTGGTGTGACGGCTTTTCATCTAATCGCTTCTAATGAAGTTGGGGTGCAGCAAACTTTTTTTTAGCTCTTTTCCAAATTATCTAGCACTTTTTAGCTCCAGAAATAATTTGTATTTGGTAATAGATTAAAATTACAAATCTGTAATCTGTATTTTCGATACCTTCATGTTATTCTATTTCGATTAATGCTTAGAAAAGTTCCATTCTATGTATATGCAAATGGCGGGCAAGCAAATGGAAAATGGGCAAGTGAATCATTAACTTCTGCAGCGTCCTCCCGACACAAACTATACCGGACAGTATTTCGAGCTCCGATAAGCTCAAACGGTGTACGTTTTCTCAGGCGACCACGGTAGAAAAGGAAAGCCAAAACCTAAGCGTTGATAAAATTATAAATTTCGAAATGCAGTGGAAAACCATACACTTTCGATCACGTGAAAATACAGACTCCACCTAAACTCTTTGATCTAGGTTAAAGAATTCAAAAATTAATTAGAAGAAAATCCTTTTTCTGAACATACGTATTTTGTTTTTACCTTACTAATTTTACCTTTTAGGAGAGAAGGAAATAACACTTTTCATACAAATTTTGCAAAAAAGAAATATTCGTAACCCTAGTTTGTATGGTCAATTCAAACATCTACAATTCCAAAACATCAGTTTGTGAAGTATTTTTAGTTCATTGTCTACTTTATATAATCAAGTGTATACATATAACCTCGCTTGGCGTGCAATGCCTCGTATCTGACCACGTATTTATTCCCGCCTCTTTTATTTCCGCCCGTTTTAGCTCCAAACGAAATTTTTTTTCTGGCAACACTGTTGTTATTTGATCAATGTAAAATCATTCAACGCAGTTTTGGTTTATGTTCTGTTAAGTATATAGAAACCTACAACTATCAGTATTAGGAAACGATAAGGAAAGACTAGTGGGGCAAAAATGTAGGTCCCTCCATTTGTGTAACAACATTAATGGCGTTTTCCTTTCTACAAAAAATGTTGCTTTATCATCAAGAATGATCGTGCTTTATCATTGCGCTTTCCTTAGTATTTATACGTAGAGGGCACTGAGAAGGCAAAATTTAGGTAGAAAAGAAAATGCCATAAGACGAACACCACAAATTGGAGGAGAAACTCGGCTAAACACTAAGTAAAAGTGTAAACGCCATTTAAATGTATATTTACATAAATATAAATCTGACTGTCGGCATTTTATAACCTATTTTACGCTACAAATCGTACTCAAACATATTTAAATAGCCGAAGTCTGAGGAATTCGCTTTAGACCTTAAACAATGCCATCAGTGCAAATAAAATCGAACTCGAATCGTTTTATTATCTATCTATGTACTCGTATACTTGTATGTATTATTGCACTCGTACCTAATATTAACAAAAAAATCTCTATTTCCACGCCATAAAAATATGCAAAACTATTGTTATTACTGAATCCTGCAGTGTCAAGTTATACTTATTTGTGTGCGTAACAACGTATATCTATTTGTGTATGCATTCAAACGTGTCGAAAATGCATTAATATCTATTGCTGAATGGTATGTGGCACATTGACATGGTTGAATATTTAGTAAACGTAGCAACCACTGGCAAAGTGCCTTGATGGTTAAAAGCGGCGTCATTTGTTCATAGTGTAATAAAAACTAGCTAATGACGGAAATCAACGTAATCCATCGATTGGAAACGGATATGATGGTAGGCGATTACTTGTTGGTGACGTCATTTAATAGTAACTGGCGGCTAAAGGATAAATGGAATGGAATTTTCTTTATTTTTTATTGAAAAAGAGGGAACGTTTAAGAGATATAATTTTTAAACCACTTTAGCTTAAAAGATTACTAAAAACAGTAGTACAGCATATAGTTTGCTTTGCTTGTGCATATACGAGGGTTGTTCGATCGATCTTTAAAAGTTTAAAACCTAAAGGCTCTTTTCAGCTTAAAAAAAAATTTATTTTCATTTCGTATTTTTGTCTCTTTAAGCTGAAATTTGCAAGTTTTTAATGCAGATGCACAGGGTACGACAAGCATTCTCGGCAGTGAGAAGCGAATAGGTGGAAGTTTTCGCTGAGCAGGTAATAGGAAAGTCGAGACTTTCGCAACGAATAAAAATCAGGCTTTTTAATCATATTTAAGAAAAATATTTCCAGATATTTACAGTGGGGATTAGAAACGAGTTCACGGTGATTTTTGCTAAATATTTGCAGGTATTTAACCAAATTCATATCAATCAAACTTTCAAACTTTATAGGTACATAACAGATGCTAGAAAAATTTAATAAATTTTCATTCAAATTTCAACTTTTTAATCTGATTTTTAGAAGTTTTTGAGTAAGAAGTTTGGTAGCCTATTGAATTTTAGTTTAGCTCGTTTTCCCTGTTACAAAAAATCGTTATGTTAAGAAAGTTATAATACCCTTGTGCACAAGTATTCTCGGGTAACAAATTGATTTTTTGAAGAGCCTGAAAGCTGTTTTGTATTCTGCACAAATTTTCACGTAAGTAAATGATTCCAGAGGTTAAATTCATCAATATTAAAAACAAGAAGTACATTTTATTTGGAAATAACCCATATTTAAATTCACTATGTCACACGAACAAACATATACACTCTTTAACGTGCGAAAGAGCAACAAATGTTTACACTCCCATAACCTTGAAAAGCTTAAGTAACGTAAATAATGTATCTACATATGTACATATATTATTCTATCTAAACCCGAAAAGTAAAAGCCTTTCGAATAAAGCAATAAAAATAAAAGCCAAATTGTAACAAGAAGATAATAGCACAAAATGAGAAGCTTTCGGTTGATATGTGCGAAAACACTGAAAAAAATTCTCGTTCTTTATGGAATATTTAATCAATTTTCTTAACAGCGACCCCCCTTGGCAGGCAATGTATTTCTGCCATGAAAAGCAGCTTCTCATAAAAATACAATCGGCGTTCGGATACGGAGTCGGCGTTAAAATGTTGGCCTCTCCCCTTTGTGTGACAAACCCAGGGCCCACGCCACAAATCGGAGGTGAAACTCGGCGAAACACTAACATATGTGTAAGCGCCAATCTATTATTATTATTATAAGTTTTAGCCTGTCGCCATAAAGGTGATCGCTTAACTCAACTTTCAACGATGGTTGTTCTACTGCCATGTCCAACACCAGATAACACTTGACGGAAGTTTCGACCAAACAGAACGATTTTGGCTCCAAAAGGAAAACTATTATTCATTATGTCTCTCAAAAGTCGAACCACTACGCTTTGGGAACCATCAAAATCTCATCCAAAATAGTGAAGTCCGAGACACGGAGAAGTTGCGCATATTACGTGCGCTTCTCTCTTTTTCGAAATGAAACAAATTAATAAAATATTAAAGGAGATATTATTACTTCGGATCTAGGCATATCAAATAGGTAGTAGCATTAGAGCAACCACATTTACATGTATTCTGTTGTTGCTTCCTGTATCGAAAGTGTCAAAATCTGTTCGGATTTTTTTCTTCTAATACAGAGAAAAAATAGAAAATAAAAAATTGAATTCGGAAAAAATAAAAATTTTTGCAACTTTCTTTCTTAGTAATTTGGTTTGCTGCTCGAAGCATTGATCCATTCTTTGCAAGGCCTAGTAATCAGCAGTTGTGCTACTGAGTTGGGCGAGCGTTTCAAAAGCTGCTAGTCAATCGCTTGTTTTGTATGAATTAAAAAAGCTTCACATAGAAAAATATTTGCCGTTCGAAAGACGCATAAAATTGTAGGTACCTCCACTCCTGAGAAGCTCCCCCAAACACTTACCAAAAGTGCCAAATATTTATTTATTTATTATTTACGTATGTAAATCTTAATAATAATAATAATAATAATAATAATAATTTGGCGCTTACACTTTTGGTAAGTGTTTGGTCGAGGTTCTTCTCCAATTTGTGGTATGTGTGTTGATGTTGTTACCCAAATAGAGGGACCTACATTTGAAGATAAAACGTGCTAGTGAGTTGTAAAAGCGATTTTCGCAGTGTAATGTTACTTCCTTCTTTCTTATTGTTAGCTACGGACGTACGGACGTATCAGTTTCAAATTACTTTACTTCTGCTCACATGCTGCCATGCCACCCTAATAAAAATTCTAATAAAGAAATTGTCTACAAGAGGATAATTTTGGGGTTAAATGAATAAAGTGCAACAGTTCACCATTTAATAGAGGTGGTTTAATATGACACAAAAACTTTCCATAGTAATGTACATTTAGAAAGAAAGTACATAATTTAGTTCACGAAAGATGACTACCGGAAATGAGAAGTGGAAATGTAGCCGAATTTGCAAGAATATTATTAAAAAAAAAAAACAGAAGCACTTCAAGCCGGCGATTACGGAGGAAAATGGCACTCAGCCTGACTGAGGTATGCTTTAGGATGATGCATGTTTAGCAAGCTGTTATTTATATATTTTTCCATGCAAAAGTTACTTTGGGCCCGCAAAATTGTTTGGCATTTATTATGTATAGTGGTACTTGTACTCGTAACATGACATTCTTAAATATTTAGGAAATTGGTGTGCATTTACTTTCAAATGAGGCCAATACGGTACTGCCGTGGCTCCTTAATCCCTTATGAATGTATGTATGTATGTAAATATGTTTGAAAAAGGTGCGCGCGCTTGGTGCGTATTTGACCTTCGTACAGAATGTATTTAGTTAAGTGCTCCCTTTTTCCATCATGGTTACATGATAATTTCTGCCAAAAAATTAAGGAGGATCTCTTCTCCTTTTCAAGTAAGATTTAAACGTTCTTTTCCGGCGATTTGAGTTACAACATTTAAAATTCCCATGGACAAGTGCTCTACCTTGGCAAGCAACACAGCTAATTGCTGTTCGCTGTAGTACTTTAATGTGCTTTGCATGTCCGGTTATTTAGATACGAGTGTCTATGAGTGTATACAATTCGTTAGTGTCCTTGTAAACATTTTTTGTAAAGCATAAATAATTTCATTGCGTGTAAAGAATTTTACATGGAAAAAAGATGGTTGAAAATGTCAAAAAATTCCCTTAAACATCGCACCATTTTTTATAAAAATGTCAAAAAATTCTATATGTAATTTAATTTTTCCGTTAGATATTTTTTTAACTTTTCTTCGTTTTTTAATTAGATATACTGAGAGTTATGTCTGTAGGTACACTCCCTGCACCTTAAACATCGCCCCTTTTGCTCCTCCGTATTGATAGTTTTCCTTTTGTGTATAAAATTGCTTTAACAAAAATACCAAACAATTTCTTAGTTTTATGTAACCATCATTTGAATGCATGTGACTGGTGACACTGAAAAAAAAATCTATTTTACCCTTGTGCACTCAATGATGAATTTTAACCAAAACACCCAATTTTCACGAACGATGTATTTGTGTTGTAAAATATGAATTATGCGCGTTCGTTTTAAATAAAAATTAGGTTTATATAATCTTCGTAGTAATAGTAAAAAATATTTAAAGTTGTGACTGGTGGGACTTCACCTTGTGGCCGGTATAAAGTAATTATGCATTAAATAAAAGTTTCCATAGACAAAAATTACAATTTTTTTTTTTAAATATTTTCCCACAGGTTAATGGAATGTAGTAATTTAAAAAGAGGTTACTACTGAAATAGAGAATACAAAATATGAGTGGTCAAATGAAAATGCGCAAAGATTTTTTGTATGAAATATGAGCAGTAAAGCATGTTACTCATACGCCACGTATACCCAAACATCCAACTTTTTGGATCGTTATATCTCGAAAACGGTGGCTCTCAGGACAAAAAGTATTTAGACATTTGCTATAGATAATTATAAGATCTACAATTTTTGTCTAAACTAATTTTATGATAAACTTACCGTTTTGCGGAAAATTGCGAAAAACCCGTTTTTGTGACCTTTGACCCGGAGTAACTTTTTTTCCAGGTATCGCATCGATGAGGACCTTTTAGATTTCATTTATGATGGTGTTTTGAACAATCCTACCAATTTTCCAATTGGGAATTTTGGTAACCTCGAATGTCTAAATTGACCGGAGTATTGTGTGTATGCACATTGTATTAATTTAACAAAAATTTACTAATAAAAGGTTAAAGAAGAACATTTAGAAAAAGACCAACGAAAGAACGAAAGTTAAGGTGACTACGTACATAGATAAAGAAAAGGATAAAGGCAAAGGTAAAAACAAAAACAAAAACAAAAACAAAGATGCGTAAAAATAAAGGCAAAAGGAAGACCAAGGTAAATGTAAACACTTTACATATATATACATATATGGGCAAAGGGGAATACGCAGATGAACAAAAAGTAAAGACAAACAGGAGGATGAGGATACCGATAAAAGTAAAGATGAAGATAGGGTAAGAAAGATTAAAATAAAGATAATTATAGAGGAAAGGATATAGAGTGAGACTCAGAGACTCAATCTAGAAACTGTTTTGGGATTTTAGATATTTTCGGAAGTTTCGGGACTTATCGATAAAGTAATCGATATTTTTATCGGTTATGTTATCGATATTCATCGATTTGGTAATCGATATTTATCGATTTTTTTCGATTTTGTTATGAACATTTTTAACGATTTTGTTATCGATAGTTTTATTGATTTTGTTATCGATATTTATCGACCTTGTTATCGATATTTTTATCGGTTTTGTTATCGATATTTATCGATTTCGTTTTCGATATTTATCGGTTTTGTTTTCGGTATTTATGGATATCGGGATTTATCGATTTTTTTATCGATATTTACCGAATATGTTATCGATATTTATCGATTTTGTTATAGATATTTTTAACGATTTTTTTATGCATATTTTGGTCTATTTTGTTATCGTTATTTTTATCGATTTTGTTTTGGATATTTTTATAGATATTTTTAACGAGTTTCTAATAGATTTTGATACCAATATTAATAACGATTTTGCTATCGGTATTTTTATAAAATTTTTGTCAATATTTTTATCGGTTTTGTTATCGTTATTTTATTGGTTGTTACTATCGATTTTTTTATCGATAGAGTATAAAGATATAAATGAAGATAAAGGAAAACAGAATAACATAAATGTAATTAGAACGAACAGGAGTAGAGGTAGGGATCTAGATAGAAAAAGACAAAAAATATAGTCTTAAGCAAAAGTAGATTTATATATTTATGTACAAATGTATTTACGTAGATTGGTTATGAGACAAAACATATATGTATGTAACGTAAGTTTCACTTCTCCAGTGTAGCCCAGGAGCAACCAAGCAAGTGGTCTGAAAGGCTTTTCCTCAGATAGAAACATTGATTGCCGGTAGGAAATCCGATCCTTTTTTGAAGATTCTTAAGCAGATTTGCTTCGATATTGATTGAGATACTGGTCCACCACATCTTGAATTCATAGATGATAATGGATATTACCGCCAAGGTCTCAATCCATATAATATTTACATTGTCATTAACCCTTCTGTATGATTGGGTCAAAATGACCCAATTTCCATGAAAAAATTCTTTAATTACAAAGTTAGGTAATTTTAAATAAGCTTCGGTGTTGTCTATTCGTTAAAAGCATAATCTGCTATGGGTTTGCAAAAAAAGAAGAATTTTTAATTTTGTTTTGTTTTCTAGAAAGCGACATAGTTGTTCCATACACCCACAGTATTTCTGGGTCATTTTGTCCCAAATTATTTTTTACTATTTAAGGTCAACTTTGAACCTGTAAGCATACAGCACTTGGCGGTTAAGTGTCTGCGTGTGATAAATAAAATATTAGTTGAATTCATATTGAAATATCACTGTTTTCTTAAAATTGACTAATGTCCATCGTTGGGTCAAAATGACCCAAAAACATTGTTGGAAGGGGTAAATTCCAAACACTGCGTTTTGGCTCAAATTATTATTTGCTATTTAAGGGTAACTTTAAACCGATAATCATACAGCTTATGATAAATAAAATATTAACTGAATTCAAATTGAAATTGACTTATTTATATTATTGGGTCAAAATAACCCATAACAGTATAGGAAGGGGTAAATTCCAAAAACTGCAGAAGGGTTAAAGCTTCAGAAGCCTTTTTTTTGTTCAAAGTGGAATTTCCAATTGGCGTCAGTTGGCACAGAGAAGCGACTGGGGTGCTTCCCTGAACTCGGCCAAAATCGCTTAGGCGGTTACAGGGCCAAATAAGAAGAAGAGAAAGAGCCCAAAACTAATTTGGTAGAATTAGTGGTCTGCTTATTTGTACTGAAACAATTACCAATAATATTCGGTTTTTCTTTGCTCTCCAGCAAACAACTGAGAGAAAAGGGCTAGTATTTAATAGGGAATTCCGAACAAATTCTGGATGCAGATGGTGGATTCAGGATTATCCGGGCCGAAACCGGAAATTCAGTGCCCCAATTTATTTTCAACTTAATAAGTGTAGTTTTAATTTAAATTTTAATTTAAGTTACTTTACGTTGAAATAAGTTATTTAAACTGAAATTCATACAGTAATAATTTTAATTCTTTAATTTTCTTTTCAAGAACGTTCAATGTTCTCATTTTTGTTGTTGGTATTTCCGACAGGGTAGGAGTGTGATGTAATGTGGAACGATTTTCCGTCATCCCTTGTCAAATTTGTAATTAATATAATTGCTGCAGATTTATAATTACCACTTTCCTTTGTAATTTTTTCTATCAACTGATATTATAGTACTCGCAACTTAAGGCGGAAATTGCATAAAAACAAAGTGAACAAAATGACCTGGGGAATTTTTCGATTACAACTGCACACATTCTCAGAATCTATTCTAATTAACGAAAATGAAGAAATATAATTGAGCTTTAAATGAGCATAAAATTCACACATACTTAGTGGTGATTAATTTAACTTATGTACTTTTGTCATTCTCGAAGCTATCTGCCTTTTGATTCACAACGCATGCAAATTGGTGCATTCGGACTCGCATAAATAGGCTTATACGAAGTCCTAATTGAATACGAAATTTCGCGATTCAGTTACGCCAATGCAGCAGCAAACAAGCATTATTTACTGCAAATAACACAAATGCGAACAATTTCCTCTTGACACAGCAAATATCAGTGGTGTCCTGCGCAGCGCGGATGCTAATTACATCGTTACGTTGCGCGACTTGCATATTAAATTCCTCACCAAAGCTGCTTAATTGAGTTGATTGGCAACCCTAACTTTTCCCTGTCCATTTATGTGTCATTATTCAGCGAAAGCTTTGGTAGGTGAACGTGAGTGGGCAGTGAGTACTTTTTCCACTTTATGTGTTGTCATGCATAAGCCTTGAAAGTTATTGTCATTTACTGTTTGGCATTAAACAATGTTACTAGATATGAATATTTTGGTGGGTATTTCTACAGCGGCTCACTCATTTACTTATATGTAAGTTCACGTGCTATATTAATAATAAAAGCTTTTTATCGTACCTAAAGTGGAAAGCGTACTTTTTTATGTACAACTAAATTATAACTAAGTTAAATTTACGTAAAATATTTATGAGAAGCAAAAGAAATTCAAATATTTTCCAAAGGTAAACAAGAAATAAATTTTTATTTTTTATTTTATTGACGTTTAATTAAATTCGGTTTTCCAATAATCGAAGGAACGATGCATTATGTTCCTAATTAAGATCGATTCTTAACTAATCCACTCTTAAATAATCTTTTCCTGTTTACCTGAAAAAGTTGATCACTTATGCTACCACTCCGTATGAGCTGCGTTCGATCGCAGGTCGGAGCAATTTCTAGAAATGGGAACAGTTTTTTGGAACAGCGGTTGCCTTTCGCTAGACAATGACAAACCTTCGAGGCTATTTCTCCTTTGAAAAAGCTTGCCATAAAACCATTTGCCGTTCGAGCTTGGCGTAAAATTGTAAATGCCTCTATTTGCTTTATAACATCAGGACGCACAACACAAATTGGAGCGGAGGCTCGGCAAATAGTCAAACACTTACTGAAGGTGCCAGCGCCAAATGTTTATCAATCTTTATTTTAATAAATTTTAAATAAAGTTTTCTAGCTTTCTTACACTGGCTTACAAATTTCCTGTGGCATATCACTGTCACTTGTCATGTAAATTTTTTCCATTATACTAAATTTTGGTGAGGTAAGATAGAGTTTTCCACATAAAATTGTCTTATGTTTTTTATGACTCAAGTACTAGGCATATTTCAAACATTCTTCCATATACTACTGAGGAGCAGAACGTAGAAATAGCCGATTGCTGCATTACCAGAAGAAAGAAGTTCATCCTATTTGTAAAGCACAATTTTTAACGCAAAGGCTTTTAAAAGGTGCCCATAGGAAACCAGCCTCTACGTGCAGACAATAACTCGAACAACAAATAAAGTTAAATCAATGGCATTAGAAGGTTTCAGTTGAAATAAAATAATTTTGCTAACAAATTAACAAGTACCACACAGCTGAAATCAAAGTTTTTAAGGACGCTTTTCTCCCCACTTTAAAAAAAAACGAAAACACCTCGTACGAATATAGGTGTAAACAAATTTTTTAAGTTAGGAAACAAAAAACGAATTTATATTAATCGAAAAATTACATCGGCATTGACATGAAACTAATTGAGGATGCTTGGCCTTGAACTCTCGCAGAAACGTCAGTGTGTACTATACATATATTTATTTGTAACGAAATTGGGGAATGTAAGAGATAGGTATAAATATATTATATAGAAACAAATATATAAATGCATACGTATACATACATACATATAAAAGATTTTAAGCTCAAATGAGCTGCACACAAAAATTAAAATGAAATGAACAGCTTTCATAGCGTGCAGTAGCTCACAAATCCAGCAATAAACCAGACAATTAGAACGCATACAAACAAGCCAAGAAACAACAAAAGGTAGATTCAAAACATGCACATCCTTGACTTTATGAAAATGAAATTTTTTATTTTTTTATTTCAGCGTTTTACGTACTTTTCATCTCACAATGAGCCAAGCCAAATGAATGTGTTCTCGCTCATCAAAACTTGCCAAACCGAGGACGTAACGCAGCAGGCAGACTGTCGGGCATTCAGAAAGTTCGCTCTCTACCATTCATGGATACCAAATTCATACAGACATACTTGTACTTATATATGTATATTAGGCTGGTCTTAAAATGTAGCAAGCACAGTTTTTACATCAGATTTCCTAAGCCTCAATTCCTACGCCGATGCTACTATAGTCGAATATATCATATATAAATTTTGGCCCTGACTGGAGTCGGTTAAGTTGTGTCAAACTTCAGATTACCCAATGAAAACGTCTTAACCGACTGCAATCGGGACCAAAATTTATATGTGATATCTTCAACTTTATTAGTATCGATTTTGGGTATTAAATGAAGAAACTATCTTTAACTTTTTGAGTCTCCATAGAGGCTTCCGGCCTTTGACCCCTTTGCGACACACCTTAACCAACTCCAGTCGAGACCTAAATTTATACATATGTGATACCTTCGGCTATGGTAGCATCGATTTTGTGTAAATAGTAGATGAAAAACAACTTTTTTTTATTTTTTTGAGTCTCTATAGAGGAATCTGAATTTTGTGCCCCTGTGCGACGCGCCTTAAAGCATAAACAGACGGCAGTGCTGATCCGGATCAACTCGGGAAATAACTGCAGTACGAGTTAATCCGGACCAACGCAGCCGTCTGTTTAAGCTTTCAACCATCTCCAGTTGGGAGCAAAAATTTATATGTGACATCTGTGATCGTGGTATTACCGATTGAAGGGGTGAGACTGGAAAAAATCGTTCATTTGATTTTTTAAGGGCTACCCCAATATATATAGGCCTACAACCAGTTTGTTTGCATTTAGTCTTGTTTCAGAAGTGAAATTATTTTTGTTAATTTTTACTGATTTTGAGGCCTAGCTATCAACATCTTTATAAAAAAAAAAAATTAAAAGTGCAGGACCAAAAGGTACTTCAATTGTATAATTTACCGATTGTAGCCCAGTAAAATTAGACTTTTTCTAAAATAAAAAATTGCAATAGCTTTTTTTTATGCATTTGTTCAGTTGTTGCAGATGTCGCCATTGTTGTTCTTACAAGAGTATGCCCTGGTCTTCAAACTTTCGGTAAAATCTCTCTGGTAAAATTTTCGGGCGTTCTTCCTGTTCGCCAGCATTTTAAGCTCTTCGCAGTCGCATCAGCCTCGCTCTTCTTATTGCAATATATGGATCCAAGGCTTCACTCAGATTGGGTACCGCATCTCGCACATGGGTTTCTCATACAGCCTATTGAAAATTATGCCAAAAATCTGTATGTATCTTTAAATTATTTCTTACTTTTTAGTTCTTAAAGCGCGTTTGTAGTTTTTTTTTAATTATAGTTTTATTACTTAAGATTGGGAAGAAATAATTTTATAACGATGTATTGTGAAATGATTTTCCGTTATATTTAGCCAAATTTGGTTTGGAAACAAACCGGTTTCGGTGTTGCGCCATGTTCAATGTCTTTTTTCGTTGACATGGGCGATGCTACAATGCAAAACTGAATTATATACGAACCAAATTTGACAAGAGATGACGGAAAATTTATTCCACTATACATCATGCTGCTATTTACCTTGTCAGAAACACCAACAACTGAAATGGGACCATTATAATACCTAATAAAAAAATTCAAGTTTTCTCACTAATCAGAGATCAACGTTAAAAATGGTTAATTAGAAAAATGTTACTTACCTAATATGACGCTTGTAAGATTTCCTCGCTTGATTGAAAAGTCCGCTTTAAGCTCAGTAGCATTTTCACAATTATTTTACCATATTTATTTATTTGATTTTATAACTGTTTCTTTGTCTTGCTTTTGTTCACAAACTTAAATTTTATTCTTATTTTTGTGTTGCTTTTGTTCACAAATTTAGTAGATATTCGTTTTTTCTTTTCTGCTTTGCTTCTGTTAACAAATTAATATTTTGAGCAATATTTATACTAATTATGTAAATATCTCACTGGGATTGTATTTATGTATATACATATGTATTTATTGCTTGTATTACGAGTATTGAATTTTTATTTGTAACAATCTTTAAATATTATGAGAGAAATTTTCCGGTGTATTTAAAAAAATTTCATTTATTCTGCAATTCCGCTGAATAATAGATTTTCGACGAAACGACTTGCAAAAATGTTACTTACTTTTTTAAAACACTTCAATACACTGATGGCTGTTTGTTGAATATTTGGAATTATTGTGAATTTTACTTTCTATGCAATTGCTCCATATGTACATACATATGCACAGAACAAAGTTGTTAAATATTCGTATTGATCAGTTAGTTGCATTCAATAATATTATTATTGCATCGATTTTAGTTTGTGATTCTAATGCATTTGAGATAACCACATTTTATGAAATCATAGCGGCAAAAGTTTTGTATCTGCAATGCATTTTCCTGCGCATAAAAACAAACAAACTTTTAAGCATAAAAATACATTTTACAATACAATTCAAAAGTAAAAGTAAATAAGTAAATATGTATTACGATAGTAAATAAGAGAAAGAAAACTGCAGAGCAGCACGCCTTTTTTTTAACTTTAACACTTCATCGGATGCCTCCCTCTCTTTTTACGTTGCTTAGTCATTGTTTTTGCTTCAACTTGCAGAGAATGCAGCACAGCGCGTGCCTTTTGAGGAAGCTTGTTTTTCCAATTCACCACCCAAATACGCCAACAAAAGCAACAACAAATAGCAGCGAATAAACGAAAAAACTTAAGTAGAGGATGCAGAAAAACAAGTCTGCTGTTGTACGGCAACGCGTAATGGCTTAGGTTTCACTCTCTTTTGCGTACCTACTCAGTTTCTTTATTGTTTTGTTTACAGAGTCGCTTCATGGCAGCCAAAGACAACAATTGTTCGACAATTTGCTTAGTCTTTTTGGCTATATTTTTTCGAGAAATGTGTTTTTACGCATATTTTAAGAAGTGCTGCAGTAGTTTTTATTTCTTTATTGAAGTTCTTCCGCAAGATTCGCCTTTGTAAGTTTATTTTGAAAACTTTTTTGCTGAGCCAGCTGCAGATAGCTATAATATATACTACACGTTTTTGTATTTTTCCTCCTCTATGCAAATTCTTGCAGTTTTTGTTACAACGACAATAAAAGCTCGTGCAGCCATGTAAATGTACGTAGTATCTATGCACTTAATCCTAGGTACTAATTCATTTGATTTAATTTGGTTTGGAAACCGCAACAGCCCTCAAAAATTGTTGCGAAATTTTGCTAAAAAAAAATTTTCATATATGCATGATGAATTACTAAATGTAAAAAGTACAAACATCAGTCTATATTATTCCCAACCCTCATTCGATTGCAATACCAAATGTGCGCAACTACGGATAGATACTAGTTTTCAGCTTGATTGCGGAAGTCAGAACTTTTTTACCAGCGCGCTTTAGATACGCGTATAAAGTACTCTGATGCTTTGTATTTTAACATTTATGAATTCACCCAGATCTTCATACTTGGACTTGCAATTGCAACGCATAAATACACATATCAACTTCCATATACTTGCTCTAAATTTTTCAAGTGTTTCTGTCATTCTTTCATATACAAAAACGTATGAATATGGAACCATGCATTTTTAGCAAGGCATTATTTCTTTCTGTTATTTACAAGCACCATTTTCGTTGTTTGCCTTCTTCATTTGGAATGCTGTTTTGCAGTTATTTTTTTTTCTTAAATCTGCTTGCTGTCGCTACCAAGCTGGCTGCCAGCGGTATATTATTTCCTCAACTTGTTTTGTATGCATTTAAATTTCACTACAAAGGAAGTGTGAATGAAGTACATGCTGATACGATATATTATAAAATCGCCCCTTGGCACTTCCGACTTATTTTTATACTTAGCGGAAGTGCTTGGCCCCTCCAACAAGTGTACATACATGTATTTTTATTTTTTAACAGCATTTTTATATTTTCTGATTTTTATTTTTATTGTGTGTACACACGTATTTATTTTAGATTTGATTTACACGCATTACATGGTGTATTATATTGCAAGTGAATGAATGTAAATCGAAAATAATGGCATTACATGGCGTATGAGTAATTTTAAATTTTCATGCTATTGTACTTCACATTAGGGATGTTTCGAATGTCATATTTTTCACATTCGCTAATACGAATGTGAATGCGAATTTCCGAAATGCGAATGTACGAATGCGATTTGGGATTTTACAGACTCGGGATTCTCGGGACCTATCGATATTTTTATCGGTTTTGTTATCGATGTTTTTACCGATTTTCTAATCCATTTTTGTTACCGATTTTCAAATCTATTTTAGTTATCGATTTTGTTGTCGATTTTGTTGTCTATTTTGTTATCGATTTTGTTATCGATTATTTATTGATTTTGTTATTGATATTAATTTCGATTTTGCTATCGATTTTGTTATTGATGTTATTTTCGATTTTGTTACCGCTATTTTTATCGACTTTGTTATTGATATTTTTGTCGATTTTGTAATCGATTTTGGTTATAGAATTTGCCGTGGTTTATTTATCGAGATTGTTATCGTTATCGTTATTATATAAATGAAAACTTAATAATAAAAATGTAGTCACAATGAACAGGGGTAGAGGTATGGATCTAGATAGAAAAAAGACAAAAAATATAACCTTAAACAAAAGCAGATGTATGTATTATCGTACATATGTATGCATGTTGGTTATGAGACAAAATAGATCTATAACGTAAATTTCACTTCTCCAGTGTGGTCCAGGCGCACTTACTTTTTTTCCTATACATATGTATTTGATACTTAAATCGATTCTTTTTGCGTTATCACAAAGGCCAGATTTAGTTCGCTTGTTCAAGTGTGCCGCAACTAGCCATTCCACTTATCCTATTCTTATATAGTATGAATCGTATTATGTGTTAAATCTTATATTAGATCCTATTGTTTATCATAAAATAATTTTTTATCTTCATCTTATATAATTTGTGTAAGCTATAAAGTTGTCTTGTGGCATCGCGAATGACTAATATACGCAGCGTCACACACCACGACAATTTTCGCTGCCTTCTTTGCCCAAATCGTCAATGTGAAATGTGAAATTTTGAATCGATAAGCAGCATATGTTGTTGACATTGGAAACGCTTGAAAATTTGACACACAAATGCATCTGGTAGTTAAAAAAAATAAAATGAAGTTCTGGCGTTGAAATGACAAGCACACAGCAAATGCAAAATAAATAAATGAAGGGAAAATAGTATCAAAATGGTAAATATTTCCGCATTTCCGTGCAATCAAATCGCGGATGAGTATGCATGTCGGCAGCGTTGCAGGTAATGGCGCGGAAAAGAGAAGGCGAAAAAAAAAATCCTATATAAAAAAGCAAACAACTACAAATAAATACATATACATATCGATTTCTGAGCGGAAGATCGAACTATCTCGGCAGGCCCCATCTCAAAAAAAAAACTTCCAAGGACGCCCTATTTCAGAATTTGTTTGAAGAACGCCCTATCTCAGCACATTTTCAATACATTTCGAAGAGAGATAGGGCGTCTTTGAACCGAATTCTGAGATAGGGCTACTTCAACCAATCTCTAAGATTAGGTGCTTTTCAATAAAATTTTTAAATAGGGCGTTCTTGAAAAGTGTTTTGAGATGGGGCGTTTTCGAACTGGCTACCGAGATAGGTCTTCCCCTGGCAGTCGATAGAGAATTTAAACATTTTAAAATTGGCAGGCAGTTTTCTAAACGCCCGACTTAAATTAATAACATTTCAATTTGCCTCAAGCTCAGACTCAACAGCAAGCAGAGCAACGATGGCAAAAGCCACGAGCTAGTCGATAATTTCTTAATGGTTGCATGCTTGTTGGCACACATTGACCTACTGACCCTCGCTTTGGCAGTTCATTGAACAAAAGCGCATGACAATTGCAAATCTGTGACATTCCCTTCAAAAATACAAAAAAAAATAAAAATCGACTACAGTCTTGGCCATGTTTGACGTAACTTACTTGAGTTTTTGTAGTCAAATAATCTGCTTTTGTTTCTTTTTACTTTTATATATTATTATTGATCGTTAGTTTGGCCATTAGCTCTTCTCTTCCTACTATTTGCCATGCACTTGATGTTTTATGTTGCAACTTTTGTTTCGACTTTTTGCTGTCACTTGACTTCTGCACATATTTGGCTTGTTATTGCATATTTTAGGTCAATTTATTTTTCATAAAAATTTATTTTATTTTTATTGCCTTTTTGTAGCGAAACACGAAATGTCAAGCACGCAATGCTTTTCGAGATATTGCAGTTTTGCAGCAGCATACTGTCAATAATTTCCGTTATGGTAATTTGCGGATATTTCATATAGTTATGTACGTCACAATAAATTGCTTTGGTTGATAAAATTCAGTTTAGCAATGAATCGAATATTATTTTATTCTCTAAGGATTCGTGAACCTGGCTGTTGTGGAAGTGTGCGACAAATAGCTTCGGCTGTTAATTAATTACTATCAACTGTTATTGTATTTTCTATCAATACACAGCATCGTCATAGACAGGTATAGGCAAAGACTATAGAAATGTTGACTATGCCCATGGATACTCACACGAATTCTACCACATTCGAGCTGCTACCGGTTCATAAGTGGATATTTATTATTTTTGTGTGGAGGTTTTAAATATAAAGCATAAGCATCTCTTAGGATCTGGAAGAACTACAATGCGGTTTGATAGTTGTTTGACCTAGAGTTACCTTTCTCGTTCTATAAACTTATGCAGAGATTCTTCTTCAGGTAAGCTCGGTTATTTTGTTCTAATCATATACAGCAAGCTCTAGAGAAAATCTCACAGGACCTGGGTTCAAGCACGGTTCAACCCAACATCAAAAAAAAAACCGAACGTATTTCTTCCATGAAAAACAACTTCTCACAAAAATATCACCGCCTTTCGGAGTCGACCTAAAACTGTAGGCCCCTTTGTGATACAACAGCAAGGCGCACGCCCCAAATCGAAAGAGATGCTCGGCCAAACACTAACATATATCTAAGCGACAATCTATTATTATAAAAGGATTGTACTAAGAAACGATTTATGGCAGAATTGGTCTCAGGTAGATTAGTGTGGTAGAGTGATTAGTTTGGGGGCTCACTCTAAATACAAATTAGTATGATACCTCCTCAGATTGGAACTCTTTATCATAAACTGGGGTTTCATCTAATTTTAACTGCACCCAGAAAAAAGTCAACTAAAAATGTTTCTCTCCACAAATGGTTACTATAACAAAATACCAAATTTCGTACCTAAGCAAAGATATCGCAGCGAAAATGCATTCTTTGCTTAAATATCATAGATTTTAAAGTGGACGGTATTATATTTTCTGTGTGTAAATAAGTATATTTCATTTCCTGCAATCTATGGGCAGACAAACTGCTCGTTTTCTAAATATATCTCCATATGTATGTGCATATGTTTATGTATGTACGTATTTTTTTATGTCCAATTTTATTACCCATGCTGATAGATATTCACGTTCAAAGATATTTGAACAATGCTCCTGAAAAAAAAGTTTCATACTTGGTAAAGCCGTTGGGTCTAGTCAAAATAAAAACAATTTATGGAACAAATTAGATCAGAAAAAAGTTACAACTACTATACCCTATGCATTGTATATTATAAATTTACTATATATCGCACGTTTAATAATATATAGAATTATTTTAAATTTTCAATTTGAGTCCACGTAATCAAAGTTTGATCAATTCATACAATTGGTATATATACCAAACGACAGATGGAAAGACCATTTTTGGGAAGTTTAGTCATCTGTTAAGCTGAGCACATTCTTCTTATCGAGCTCATTAAATAATTGTATATTGAAATCTCCTAAAAGATAAATTTTGATTTACTTCTCTATATTATTAAATGTGCGATATATGTATGTAGGATCGGTTAACAAAGTAACACGGACAGGACGTAACTTATAAGTATCGCTTACGTAAAACTGCTTCCGAGTCCATAGATGAGGGACGGAAAGTTCCTGCATACGCAGTTAGCAATCCTATTAACAAAAGAGGTAAGTCCTGATTTTATTACGAAACCTAATGGGGACGTCCGCCATTGATGTGATGATTAGGAAGACGTAGAAAATTTTTACCACCGGTTCTAGTTACATAGATAAACAATAAGGCAACATGGTATTTTAAGGCTTACCAAGTATATGTATGCTTATTTGGGATTAATGACCCTTTTCTTAATATTTATGTACCCTTTAGACAAATTTTTTTAGAAGAAAATTTATTTATGGGCAAATATATTTTAAGTTTGATTTATTCCTACTTTACTCATACATTTTTGTAATATTTCTGCTTTTGCGATAAATTATAAAAGTGTTAAATTTATGTAATTACAAAACTTTGTTCGCTGCTTGAGGTCAACGTATCAAAGCTGAACAGAAATACGGTTAGAGCTAGCGTGAAATTAAAAGATAATACAATTTCCATTGACAGTCTATTAGAAGCACGTAGCCCATAGCGACCGAAATAAAACGAATTTGTAGCAGCAGTGAAATGGCAAAACGAAGAAGTAAGTAAAAGATACGGATGTTCAAAGGAATATAATAAACAATAATAAAATGTAGAATGTGATGCATTTATCTCAAAACTAATTTCGAATAGTTAGGCTGTAGTAAAAAAAGGAAATGAACAATAACTACAAAATTAACTGGTTCGGCATGGGAAGCAGTGGTTGAATAAAACCCATTTAGTTCAAAGACTCTTTCCGTAGGTAAATTAAAAAAGCAATTCAATTGAACGGAGATAATATTCAGATTATAAAACAAAAAATGTTTATTGTATGGAATGTGGCACCGTAATGCCATCCACAATTCGCAGAGTTTTGCGATTATGTAAGAAAAGAAAAATCTAACTTCCATTTTTTGTCACGTAACGACACTCGACTCGGCGGTCAAATATAGAGCTAATTATGTCCTATACAATGGCCCAAAAAAGTTAAAGAAAACAAATGGTATTCCTTTTTTGTATCACATTGAAACGTACGACTGTCACGTATGCGACGTATGGAAATACCCATATATCGATTTCGAGTAAATTAGCTTTAATAGTTACTTATGTATTTATCGCAGTTTTCATATTTCTGTAAATAACCGTTATATGGGAGGTGGGCGTGGTTCTTTTCTGATATCAAACATTTTCCAAGGGTTTCTTAGTGAGGCTCTAAACGATGTTCGCACCCAGTTTGGTTGGGATTGGCGAAGGGACTACAGAGATACAGCATTTCATCATAAGTGGGCTGTGACACGCCCATTTTAAAGAATTTTCATAACTGTCTTATTTAATGCCAAAATTCTACTTCACATACAAACTTTCAACAATTTGGATGCAGTATTTACGAAAATATCGTGCTTTTTGCATATTTCGAAAATACCGTTGTATGGGAGGTAAGCGTGGTTACAATCTGATTTCGTTTATTTTGAATAATAACCTACCTTGGATAAAGGACAACCTACCTGCCGAATTTCGTTGAGATATCTTAATTTTTGGTCGAGTTATCGTGTACACGGGCGGACAGACAGACAGACAGACATGGTTTAATCGATTTCTCTTTTCATTCTGAGCAGTTATGTATACATTTGTCTATATTTATTTCGATTCGTTTTGGCTGTTACAAACAACCGATATGCGAACAAAGTTGTGTACAAGTGAGCTCGGGTATAAAAATGTCAAATCAACATTTTATTTCAAAGAATATATTTTTGACATTTGTGTCCGTGAAGAGCATACACATGGCAATGCTCTGGTTAAAATTTCTAGCATAACATTTATTTACTTTCATACATAGCTGGGCACACCAACACAGTCTCATTTTGTCTCATTAGTGCGTCGCGCTCAGTTATGGTTGCCGCATTTTTTATAAATGTACTAAAAGTGGTATTTTTCGTGCATGGGTATTTTGGCCTATTTTGCTTATACCTATAGTGTAATAATGAACCTTGGAAGTTTTTAGTAACTAATACTATTAGTTTATACAACCTTTTGCATAAGAAAAATTTAGTACTTGTATAATTTAAAAAAACTTAAATTAGGTAAACTCATTTGTATAATACCTGGGCTCCGTTTTATTAGAACAAATTCTTTTATATGCTGACCGGCCAGATGGTTACGGTGTTTAGGTCTTATTTTTTAACCGACTTCCAAAAAAGGAGGAGGTTATCAGTTCGTCGGAATCTTTTTTTTTTTTTTTTTTATGTATGTTACCGCATAAGTTTGGACCACGTCAACCGATTTCGATAATTCTTTTTGCATCGGAAAGGTAGTGTCTCAGAGGTGGTCCCATACTAATCTGGTTAAGATCCGATCAGTGGATCGTGAGATATATATATATATATTTTTTTTTTTTATGAGAGTTGAAGTCGGTTTTTTTCTTGCTAAAAATTACTTGTTTCATATAAGTAGGTATTTAGTCTTAAAAATAGAGTATAACTTATAAATATTATTCATTAAGTATTTTTGGGCATAAACCAGCATTTACATTTCTCTATCGATTTCTTTTGATAAAAAAAATATTATAAAATAAAGTATGCAATGTGTGCCCTAGTGCGTCGCGCTGAGAAGCACTTTTCTATAATTGCACTGAGTGGAGCGTTTTTTTCATTTGTTTATGGTTAATGGTCGTATTACCACACAACAAGCATTGGGCATTATTAGCTTTTTTTAAAACCAAAAACTGTAATTGGCACTCATACTCAGACATTTTGGGCATTGTTACATATATAGGTGGCAACCACGCGCTAAAATTACGAATAAAAATATTCAACGGCGAAGCATAGTGTTACTCTCATGAAATCTGAAAGCAGACTGAATTGAAATTCGCTGCGTCGTTTCTGTATACGTATAAGCGCTGCGACGCAGACGCTACTCGCGAGTAGCGTTTTGCCCAGCTATGCTTTAATAGCTTCCTGGGGGCATATAATTGATTTTATATTAAAATTTCCTTCTAATTTACATTAGTAGATAAAGTACCCTTGCAAAAATTAAAACAAACAATTTTTGCAACCTTTGTCATCATAGGCGGCACTGTGCGATGGGGGAGATAAAAGACCGAATCGAAGATACATATGTACATGCGAGTCAATTTACTCGGTTTATGCATCCGTTTGGAATCACTGTGACCTGAGGCAAAACACTTTGTGTGTCCGTATAATCAAAGTAAATATATGAAATCGGAAAAAACCCACTCCAAGTTTGATCATACGTGAAGATACATGGCGTATGAGTAACTTTATCAAGGACCAATTCCATCTCAAATCATGCAAGCCAACAAAAAACCAATTTATATGACCTGTGACCTCGAATATTTTTTTTCCCGAAGGGGAATCGATGGGACCTTTTAACATTGCATTCATAATGGAATGCCCAATATTCAGCACAGTAACCAAATTTCAGCTCAGTGCGAATTACAGTAAGCTTACCCCTATTTGTTGAGCTAACTTGACTGGGCTAAAAGTATATTTTAAAATACAGGTATTGAGGCAAGCTTTCCTTAAAAAATGGCCTTTTGAAAAAAATTAATTTTTTATTGTAAAAAAAATAAAAGCTGCAGATCGAAAGAACATCACCCATAGCATCAAGTAGGTGTATAATTATTTTCAAATGCCAGTAAAAATACGAATTAGAACAAAAAAAATTCTATTTGTTGAGAATCGAAAATTTTTGAGCCCTTTTTCAAAAATGCATGAAACACGCAATTTTGATGATATCGACAAATAAAAAAATACGTATGCGCTTATTTTCCGAGTAGAATAATATACTAAAATTTCAAGTGATTCGGAGAGATAGGTGCAGTCGGCTTGCATGATTTGAGATGAAATTGGTCCAAGATAAGCTTAGAAATCAACTACAGGAAAGTGATAAGTCGCAGCGTAGTACATCCCACCGAAGCTACCTAGATAATTTATTTCTCTACAAAACGATATTTCTTCCATTTCGAATGGGCTTTACAATAGCATACCCAAAATATTTCCAAAAAATGTAAGTAGAAGGCTCGAAATTTTAGCGACAATTTTTAAACAAATTTTCAAATGTTGCACAGTGTTTGAAATTTTAATATATATATATATTAATATAAGGTCTTTGTAAAAAAAAACATTTTTTATCATAAAGTTAAAATTAAATAAAAATAATAATAGTTAAAACTGGTCAAAATGTGGATGATTTTTATAATTACTTTATACAATTTATCAAGCCGAACGGAGACTACATTTAGACGAAAAAGACTTTGCGGACGAAAATGTACACATATTTTATTCAAAAAATCACTGACTTAGCAAACTGCACTCGTAACTGCACTTAGAAATCATGTGCATACCTTAGTCCACGCTTTAGAAATTAAATGAGCTGCCTCCCTAAAACGAAATACTCTTAGAATTGTCGCTTACTTACAATTTCTAAAAACCAAATAAACTTATTTGTGGACTCTATAATAAGCTTTGGAGTAAAGTTAAATTTTTTCGAATGTTTTCAAGTCCAAATCCCTTTGTAGCCGCAGCATTTACATTTTCCTTCAAAAGCTAAATTACTTTTGGTTTTTGAATTTCTTGTTTGCTTCGTGACCCACTTATTGATGGCTTCATTAATTATTTAAAATATTACGTATACGCCCTGGTGGTAGGAAGGCAGTTACTACTAACTGCCGAAAGCTGACGTCAAATGCTATTACAGGCGGCACTTTTTCTTTTGTTTAACTACATCAGTATGAATATTTACTTATGTGAATGTTGCCGAGCCTGCCCAGTCGCGCTTTTTAGTGCTGTTGGACAACTGACATAACCTTAGAGCGCTTGACGCGATAAACTGTTCAACGACATTGACACGTTTTGAACACAAATTGAATTTTTATTATTTTTATATCGCAAGCATTAGGTACTAAACTCGGATGGAAAGGGAAATCGGACTGTGTATTATTTTCTTTAAAAATGTTTACATAGATACGTTCGTACAGATGTAACCAAGATAAACCAACAGTCAAATTTTGTGCGTCACGGGTAAATATGGATTTTGTTGTTGAATATTTAAATGTTTTTCATATTATTCACCGCGACATTTACTTTCACACTTTCAAAAGCCCTATATGTCATCAAGCTGCTTTGTTACGAGAAAAATTTGTTTTGTCAGCAAGTGAGCGCCACAGAAATATTCGTTAAAAATACGTAGAGAGGATGGCATAGAAAACAGTAAAAAACAGCGTGTTGCACTTCAAAGAATGTCGGCTGACGAGTGGGTGTTGCGGCCACCAAGCGTTGCTATTTTCAAACATTTCTTTGTTTTCACTTTGCTTTCACATTTTTGATGTCGCCCAACTAGGTTTGACACTGGCGGCACTCAACATCCAATTGGTAGTGGAAATACTTTCAAAATAAACAAACTGCTATATGTTCGCACTGTAATTGCGCTTTTTTACTCTTCTTCGATTTGATTGCTAAGCAGTTAATCAAATACCATCTCAAAAGCACTTTAAGCAATCTTGTAGCACACACACATATTGATGTTGGTATTTATATACACTCAATTGCTTCAAATTATTATTTACACAATGCGTTAGAAATTTTCCATTTGCAATTTGAAACCCATTTTTATTTATCGTTCTCCAATTTAGCTAAGCTGCTCAATGTGTCATTAAGTCACGCTTTAATATTTGTTGGCGCCTTGGCGTATGCAACGTATTTCAAAATAGAAAAACAAAACACTGTGGAGACAAATTTCGCCACAATTTCTTACATTTACATACACAGGTGACTTTAGGCGTTGCGTTTTACACTCAATTCCAAATTTTTCACACATAAATATATATGTATGTAAGTATGCATTTTCAAGTATTTACATACATACATATATGTGCACATGTGTGAGTTTTTTTTTGTAGTATTCGCATTCGCGCGTTTTATTTACCGCAGCTAGAAATTTCCTCAACGCCTTTTTCTGAGAGTAGCTTCAACACAACTGAAAGTGAATGTTGGCCATGTGTTAGCCATATAGCGGCATTTTCGAATTCAGGAGCAACCTACAACTTGCAACCAGCAAGCTTGTTCGATGCTCGAACGCGTATGTTCGTTCAAACGCTGTTGGCTTCGATAAAACCGTGAAACCGTAGAAAATTAAAGTAGGAGATATTCCTACATACATATGTACGTTTGTTGACAGAATCATAATATTGCGCCACTGCTTAGTCAAATGTATAACCGTGTGGCAGGTTAGTTCCTACGGACGGGTCTAACATCTGATTGCAGTGTGATGGCGTAAAATCTCCTTACTACTGAAATGCCTACTTTAAATACACTTGAACGAACATATTTATGTACACATGAGTATGTGGACACTAGGGTGGTCCAAAAATATATGATAAAAAGTAGGGTCGGAATTTTAATGCTCTCACCACTAGGATTGGTATATACTGAAAAAAAAATTTACCATGGCCGATCTCATTTATCTAGTAATTTAAGCGACTTTAATTCCATACATCGACGTTCAAAGAAGGATGCCTGTAATTCCATTTCATTATAAACCAAAATTTTAATAATTAGAACCAATTTTCGTTTGATTTTAATTTGTTCTTTTTTTTTGGACGTTCAATTTAGTGCTCCAGAACCCAGCACAGATCTATCTCCATTTGATTCAGCGATGGCTGCCCTACACTCTACTGAGATCTCCGAGTTAATACTGCATGGAGAGTAAAGACTTTATTGATAGCTAAGAGATTATTATAGTCCCATTGTTAAATTTGCAAAAAATAATCAAGCATTCTTTCTTTTTGGGCGCCCTTGTCTTCCTTTTTCCACACATGGGTGCGGAGTCGAAGGATATTTTCACTGGAGCGCTGTTGTTCATGCGGACGAAATGGCCAAGCCGTTGCAATCCCTGTATTTTTATACGCATAACTACGTATAATGTTTAACTGTCGTTTAAAAGCTCATACAGTTCGTGATTACATCTTCATCGGTACCCGTCGTCCATACAAAACAAAAATATTAATCCTAAAAATTATTCTTTTAGGGCGGTAATTACTGCAATAAATTTAAAAAAATTCCCAAAAAAAATGAAAAAGGATGGGCCTAAATATGCATCCAAGTTCATCCATAGTATTGTCCGACACATTTTGAGCCTTAAAAACGACGTCGATGCTTGNAATGTCATGGACCAATCTAACGTTTCAAATAAAGAACCGATGAGATTTTGCAAATTTTATGCGTTTTTTTTAAAAAAAAAGGTATCAAGCTCTTAAAAAATCACCCGTTACAAAGCTCGCTTATCTTACTCATAAACGGGAATGCAAAATAGTATATTTGAGCGTTCTACAATTCCTGTTCTTCATTTACTGGTGAGTAAGGCAGCCAGCAATAGCTTACAACCAATGCCATGGTTACTTAGAGTAATGCCTTTTAGAAGGCAGAGAGACAGAAATTCCAATATTTCTTCAGATTCGACATTCATTTCTCTCATAATCATGTTTCTTGCTAGAAGGTTGAGTATTAGCGTAAATACATATCTGTGTTCATATGGAAAAGTAGCTTATGTCGAAAGGCTGGCTTTAGTATAATGCGGCATTCCCTTTACTCTTTAAACGGCAAGGAATTTTTTGATGAGACTTAATAAGAATATTGACTTGCTAGTATCGGAACTACTTCTTGCACGTTTATTTGCCAAAAGTTCTACAACAGCTCAGCGCCAGTGAGTCATTCGCAATCGTATGCTGCGAATGCCGATTTATACTAAAGCCAACCTTTCGACATAAGCTACTTTTCCATACGAACACAGATATGTAGGTACGTATGACAGTGGTTGACCTAAGTGAGACACTGCGGCTGGGAAATACAAAAGGTTAAATATCAGACGTGAGTATGAATGTATGTAGCAGGAAGCAGACGCAGTAGAGTTGCCAAGCTTATGAAAAAATATATGGAGCTAATTTTAATCACTGCCAAGTTTTGATATAAACATTGTAGATACACAGTAAAACATCAAAATTTAAATCACTGTAAGTGTTTTTAGAGGAGTATTCTTGTGAGCGATAGAAAAGTGAGAAAACTATGATGAAATTTAGATTATTTAGTTTGATTTGAATACTAGAACAAACTGTAGTTCGTTTTTTAATTTAAAAAAAATGTCCTGTTTAATTTAAACATATGTATGGTATTCGAATACGAAACTACGTTGAGTTTTGGAATTTTTTTTCTTGACAGTGTTAAGCAGTTCCTTCCTCATACAGTTCCAACATTGCGGAGTGCTGCCAGCTTCCGTTTTTTCACATCACGATGTAGCGAACAAATGTGGTGCGTTCCACAAACTGCTATTTGGGTTTTGACTATTCTCAAGTTAATGTAAACAATGCCTCAGAAATTCTAAATGCACTGAAACTCATTAATACTTTCACAAATCTCCGATTTTTAACATTTTCTTTATTAATTCTTTTTATGAATTTTATGTTTTGCATTCTAAGGCAATTTAAATACGTTTCCTGCCGAAAAATTGAATATTAAGAAAATTTACACTTTGACAATTTATTTTTATTTTATTTTATGTTAACCGTTAAATCTGCTAAAATGTTTCATCGCCGCCGGGAATGCGAAATCTTGTATTCTCTCATTCTTGTTATCATATTGTGTTTAGTGTTGGACAATTTTTGCTGCCAAAATTAAAAAACAACAAAAATTATGTCGAGCAAAAATTAAATTACTCCAAAACGCGAATATGTGATAGACTTCAGACCTTGTGTGGTAGATGCTCAAAAAATCTGTAGTCCGAACACTGATTGTAAACATCAATTTTGAATAAATTAGCTTCTGCATTTACTGATTTATCGAAGATCTCGTTTTTCTCTAAATTACCGTTATATGGGAGGTAGGCGTGGTTATTGTCCGATTTTGCCCATTTTCAATACCACTCGCTAGAAAAAAGTACACGTACCAAGTTTCGTTAAGATATAGCAATTTTTCCTCGAGTTATCGTGTGCACAGGCGCACGGACGGACGGACAGACAGTCACCGCTTAATCGATTTCTCTTTTCATTCTGCTCATTTATGAATACATTTGTATATATCTATCTCGATTCGTTTTGCCTTTTAGAAACAACCGTTATGTGAACAAAGTTATAATACCCTTGTGCACAAGTGCGCTCGGGTATAAAAATTGTTATGCTATAGTTTATTTTATTGCTATAAGCCGAATAAAAAATATAACCACATAATTAGATAAACTATCAGTTTGACAGATGTGAACTATATGTATGTACATACATATGTATTTACATGTGTTGTTTACAACGGACCTTATTTCCTCCTTTCTCTAAATCAATCTTTATTTGAGCTTTCTGGCAACTCTTGTCATTCGCATAAATATTTATTATGGCATATTGACGTGCATAAATTCAATTCAAAGCATGTTTAAGATGCACAAAACACGTACAAAAACATATACCTATATACATACAAACACTTACATACAAATTCCATAAAAGCAGAAGTGACAGCGTGTACTGCAATGATTGCTGAGTCCTATTCTACCATTGACCCTAAAACCAACGGAAGAAGTGAGCATGGCAAGCGAATACAAACAACGCCAACAAGGATTTTTCGGTTAACCCACTACAACATACATTGTGCATATGTATGTACATGCAGATATTTTATCGATTATAACTACGTTTAGAAATCGTCATTGTTTAATCTGCAATACAGAAAGAGAAATATTTTGCACAAATATTAATTTGGACCATTAAGTAATTGAAGATTCTTTCCTGTCGAAGAATTTATGTACGTGAAGAAATATTTGTTAGGCCAGCAGCTATTCTTAAAATTCCAATAAGAAGTTAGGTAGGTATGTTGTATCCCTTTCCAGTTTAAGTTTTCTCTATATGAATGCAAAACGATGATAACTCAATTCAGTACCAAGCTAAGAGGTAAATGAGAATTTTTCCTTACACATGGGGCTGCATAGTAATGAAAGTAAAAATTCATGCACCCAGAAGAAAATAAATCAAACAACGACTTACTGATGGATGTATCTATGCATTGACATTCTCAAATATAGAACCATGCACTAAAAGACAACCAATTCTAATGATTTACTTTAGTTATTTTTAATTCATTTCACTTTGGTCTAAATTCCTCTTTTCTGGCCGAAACTAATTTCTAACTATATTTTAAAAAATACAGTGTTTAAATAAAACATAGGAGATGTAACTTAGTTTTTGTAAATGGCCATAAATATAGTAAACAATCAGCAGTAAAAGTATGTAAGTACGTAATGTGTAAATAGTAATTATTGTTATTAAATTATAAGAACACATTCTTGGAAAATTTGGAAAGGAGACTAAATCCACTTTTTTGCTACTTAAGAAATTTTTCATTTTTAACTTTAGAAAAGCCTAGAAAAATTTGGCCGGTTTTGGAAATATGTCACTCCTTATATAGTGTAAAAAACCCCAAATTTTAAAATTGGTGTTAAGCCACTTAGCGTATTGTTCTTCTTTTTTTGGCGCTGCTGAGTTCAGCAAAGCACGGCAGTCGTTTCTTCTCTGTGCCAACTGACGCCAATTGGAAGCGCCAAGTGAAGCCAAGTCCTTCTCCACCTGATCTTTCCACCGCAGTGGGGGCCTCCCTCTTCCTCTGCTATCACCAGCGGGTTCCGAGTTGAATACTTTAAGAGCTGGAGCGTCGGTGTCCATTCGAACGACATGATCAGCCAGCGAAGCCGCTGTATTTTAATTCGCTGCACTATGTCCATATCGT